>NC_081419.1:136952910-137122805 GCF_949786415.1 Peromyscus eremicus | reverse complement strand
ACACACACCACACACACACATACACACCACACACACACCACACACACACATACACATCACACAAAAGACAGACAGTCAAGAAAGAAAGAAAGAAGGAAGGAAGGAAGGAAGGAAGGAAGGAAGGAAGGGAAAGACTGCAAGAAAAGGCTTACTGCTGTCAGAAGTATTCACAGTGCATGAAGGGAGAGGACAGACAGACTCCTGTCCACCATTGCCCTGCATCCAGGCTAACAATCCATCCATGGGACAACTCTTCTAATCTCCAAGGGCCTCAGGCTTGGCCTGTTCTCACTGTTTTACCTGCTGTTCCCCATCCTGGGATTCATTCCTGCCCCTTCCAGATCTTCCCTTCAACATGGCTAACCCTGCTCCATCCCTGGGAACCTCTCAGGCCCCCTGGGGCCACCCTCTCTGTTCCCTGTCACACTCCATCCTGCTCTGTCACGTGTCACTGAACACCAGAAGATGGAGACACACTGTCCTGCTGGCTCTTGTCTTCTCTGCCTGTGTCTGCTCACCCACCAGTGACTTCTGGGTAACCAAGAAAGGGGACTTGAAGAGTTCCAAGAGGACTGCACACAGGGCTTGGCCTGGCTGGGTTGGCCGCTGGTAGGTTGCTTCAGTACTGTGAACTCTCTCCTGGGCCAGTGAGAATTCTACTACAGAGTGCCTAAAATAAACAACAAACAAACGAACACCCAGGCTCCTTTTTGTTTTGTGTTGAGACACAGGCTCATGAATCCCAGGTTGGCTTTGAACTCCTTGTGGAGCTAGGATGACCTTGAACTTCCGATCCTCCTGCCTCTACCTCCCAAATGCTGGGACTGCCGGCCTGTGCTGCCATGCTCTGCTTAAAAGTCAGGCTCTGGTTCATGGTCTATGAGGCCTCATAGGATTTTGCTGGTGCCCACATCTTATCTCTTTATTTTCCCGCTCCTCTGTTCCAGTCGCATGGGTCTTCCAGATGATTCTCCAACATGAAAAGCAATCAAGCAGACGCATCAACTGACCCTCCCTAGATCCTGTTCTCCTCACCTCCAAAATGGCCACCTACCCAGTCCCCACCACCCACTCCCCCTCCCCCTCCCTCCCTTGTAGGCCATTGTGAAGGTTCTGTGAAGTCTGGGTGGAGCCTGCTTGGTGAACCGCACAGGGTACATAGCTATGAATGACTGTTATTATAAGAGCATTGAGAGCTGGGGGCCCAGCTTCCTGGTGGGCTGGGAAGGTAGGAACTGGGTGGGGTGAAGACAAAGGCCAACTACTCCCCCTTGGCCCCAGGCTGGGCCTAATAGATCTGCCAGATCCTGCTCTGAGATCCTTGTCAGTGAGCAAGGCCTGGGCCTTTCCCAGGGACCTGCAGGGGGCTGGGAAGAGCAGGGCCTCTGGGAGGTCAGAGCCAGCCAGGTGGCTGCTTACCTCACCTTCCCAGGCCAAGTTTGGGGTGCCTAGGCCAGGCAACCAGGAGCTGTCAAATGGGCCCTTTTACTTTGCAAGCAGCCGGCCTGCTAAGGATTGGACTCTGAGGAAGATAAGATGTTCAAGGCTCCAAATAATTAGGAATACTCAGCTGTCAAGTGTCCTCTGCTTTTCTGGTCCCCTCATAGCCCCCTTGGGTGCTTCAGGAAGTGCTTCATGATATCTATCCATGCAACTAACCATTATCTAGTCCCAAAGAGGAAAGCGATTCTGACATGTCACAGCATGGAGGAATCTTGAAGACACTACGCCAATCAAAACACGTCACAAAGAACGGACTATTTATGCAAAGTGTGCGGAGCTATCGAGTTCATAGAGACAGAAGGCTGAACACTGGTTGCCCGGGGCTTGGGGAGTGGGAGCTGCTGCTCAGTGCGTCCAAATGAAGCTTTGAGAGATGGGTTCCATGGCACTGCATCGACTCAGCAAGTCTGAGCTGTCCTCCAAACGTTAGGGTGGCCGTTTTTGTTACATGAGTTCTACCACAACTAAACATCTCCCTGTGAATTCTGTTTCTCCAATCCCACCTGGTCTTGCTTCGTGTGTTTTAAAGTTTCCTGGTTAGTCCCATGTGTAACTGTAACTGTTGAGACTTCTGATGAATGGACCTCTATTCATGATTAGATCAGTGGTGTTAGTCCTGCCCCGACAGCCTGCAACTCCCTAATTTCAGCCATGGGGTATGGTGACTAAAGACACAGACTCTGAAATCAAAGTCCAGTGACACCCCGTGTACTCTGTAAGCTAGGCAGGTTTCTTAGCCTCTGAACTTCTGTCTCCTCATCTATAAGCTTTATGACTTTACCTCCTTCATAAAGCTGAAACTTTCATGGCACCTGGCATATGAGTTGGTATCAGTCTCCCAATGTCATTAACTCTTCTTTGAATGGTGTGTGTGTGTGTGTGTGTGTGTGTGTGTGTGTGTGTGTGTGTGAACAGGGATGGGGAAGGAAGAGTCCAGACTTTGGAAAACAAGACATTGGAAAAGTCTTTGTAGGGTACCAGGTTACCCCGGGCAAGAACAAAACACCGGAGCCCTGTACCTCGAGCTGTCATGAGGTGGGAGGAGAATTAACTATGTCTGCAGCCCTGTGGATGCTCAGGAGCCAAAGGGGAACTATAGACAGCTGTCAGCTTGACAGAAGAACTTCACAGCCAGGGCTCTCCCCCATGACAATGACCGCACAGGACTGGAGGAGCACTCCAACCCCCTCCCCAGCCTGTGACGCTGAGGCTCGTGGGAGAGGATTCCTGCTCTGCTGGGAGGTTGAAGGAAAATATCATTCGCCTCCTTTTTTGGCCTTGATCTCAGTAAATAGGTCCCAAAATTCTTTCCATGTTTGGTAACACAGCCAGCAAGAGTCTACACCATTCTAATAATAAAATAGATTGAGCATGCTAAAGTTGAACAGTAACAATAAACATTAAGTTTATATGAGATCAACTTTGCATTTATGTAGGCAAGTATGTAAATTAAAATGTGCATCCACGCTTTCGTTAATGTAAAGCATCGCTGTAAGAATTTCATCATGGCATCTTAGTTGCATACTTTTAGAATAAGCTCCCACTGTATATCAATTTTGTGATGTCATTTTTCTATTAAAAAGTGAGATAATTTCATCTTTTTTCTAGCAGTTGATCAAAACTTTTTTATTGTTGGCCCTTGGAAAAGTCTCAGCATCTCCACTCATTATTGGAAAACTGAATTTCTTCCATAGCAAAGTTTTAAGGCCAGCTGGACATGATTGTGAGCCTGTTAATCCCAGGTACTCAGGGAGCTGAAGCAGGAGGATCATCGTTTGAGCCCTGAAGACCTTGGGAACACAGCAGGTCTTCACTTCAAAATGAAAACATCCCGAAGACAATGGTTGTCAGACTGGATTTCGCAGCCATGCAAGAACAAAATCAAAAGCTGTGAGCTTTCAAGCTGGGATTCCTTGATCGTTAATCTTGAGGATTCTTTGAACTGACACCACCTATTAACCAGCTCAGTGTTAGTATCCTCTTCGGGATGACATCTTTTGACCTTAGTTATTGTCATAGTCAGCACTACTCCTCGACAACTTCTCCTTAGCTGAACCTCTAAAAACACCACACATACACCATTATACCCAAGGAGAGAGGAAATGGCAGAGGGAAGTTGGAGTGGACAGAGGCGGCGTTCTCAATCAGCTACGGTTAAAATATCTGATTTTGACGATTCTACAAAAGCATGTGATTATGCATGGGTTGGGCCCACTCCCCAGGTTGTTGGGAGGCACCCAGAGCTGCTCTGAGGCGTTAGTCTCTGACTTCCCAGTAAGTCTACCTCGGCCTCTCCTCAGAATGAAAGCCCTGCTCTTCCATGCTTGGACACCAGCAACAGCTGTTCCTGTTGCATAACTTCGTTTTTCTCTGTTTCTTCTTCCAGGAGGGCTCCAGAGTAGTTTGCTTACCCAGCCCGTCACCTGCTCTATGGCACTGGTAGCCCCTGTGTCTAGTTGATTTGCACCCGTAAGACAAAGGCTGGCCAGATGGCTCAGTAGGTCAAGCATTTGCTACACACACATGAGGACCTGACTCCCCTGAACCTGTGTAAAAATGTCAGGTGTGGTGGTGAGGTTCTGGAACCTAAGACCTGAGGAGGCTGGCTCAACACACACACGAACACACACACTCAAGAGTGTGCACATACATACATAAAGTAAAATATTGAATGGCGCCTAATCCGTAAGAGATTCAAGTTGGGAATGCTGAAGTAGCCTGTCCAGGTCTCCCGGACAATATTAGCAGAGCTAGGGACTGACCCAGAATGAATGAATAGACAAATGAATAGGCAGCAGATGAACTCCAGTTTTCCAGACTGAGGCAGGGAAATGTAATTTCTTGGTGGAACACTTGGTCTCTGCCTGACTGTGTCCCACTGTGACCCACCTGGGTCAGGGACCCCAAGAGAAGGTCTTCTGGGTCCAGCATAAATCTCCTCCCCGTTCCCCACATCAAGAGGCATGTAAGAGCGTGTGCACAAGTGTGAGCATCATGTCTTCCTTTTACAACTCTAAGTATCAAAGCCAAGACTTTAGGCATATCAGCCCAGAGCTCTACCATGGAGACACACCTTTAGTCTATGAATTTAAATCTTTTTTAAAAATCGTTTTAGTTAGCATACAAAGCAAGGGGCTTCATTATGATATTTTCATATACAAGTGGATTGAAACTTGAGTGAACATGGTCTCTGGGCAAATTGGCCTCACAAGACAAAATATACCTACATTGATGATGCTGGTTAAACCTTTTGATGACTGATCAGCGGTTTTCATTCAAAGTGCTGACAGGATCTTAGAATCTATTCCATGTAACAAAGACAGTGAAACTTTTAAAATGCATTGAATCATTTTTCATTTTATGATTAAATATATAGTATGTGTTAGGTATTAGAAATATGAAATAGATGAAGCCTAAACCATTTGGATTTAGGAAAACTGTGTTTGTATATTACCAATGCTCTTCAAAGGTGACCTTTGAAATTATTTCCAAGTTGAAAAAATAGGCACAATGACAGAAAAACAGATTGACTATGTAATGGAAATTAAAGTGGGATGTGAAATTAAATGAGAACTAATATAGGAGTGGTAAAGATTTTAGCCTGAGTCCACAGTTAGGCACTTTAGGACTCAGACATATCTTGGCATAGCTAGAACTTACCAGGTTCAATCCAACAGGGATACATTTAAACAAAGTGGGGGCCTACAGAATGGGAAAAGATTTACCAACTACAAATACAATAGAGGAATAATATCCAAAATATATAAAGAACTCAAAAAACTAGATATCAAGAAAACAAATAACTGAATGTAAAAATGGGATAAAGATCTAAATAGAGAATTCTTAAAAAAAAAAAAAAAAAAAGAAACTCACCAGGCTGTGGTGGCAGTGCACGCCTTTAATCCCAGCATTCGGGAGGCAGAGCCAGGAGGATCGCTGTGAGTTCAAGAACAGTCTGGTCTACAGAGCGAGATTCAGGACAGGCACCAAAACTACATGGAGAAACCCTGTCAGAAGAAGAAGAAGAAGGAGGAGGAGGAGGGAGAGGAGGAGGAGGAGGAGGAGGAGGAGAAGAAGAAGAAAAAGAAAGAAACTCAAATGGCTGAAACAAAGGAACGTTCAGCATCCTTAGCCATCAGGGAAATGCAAATCAAAGACACTTGGGATCCCATCTTACCCGTCAGAATGGCTAAGATCAAAACCACAAGTGACAGCTCATGCTGGCGAGGATGTGGCATAAGGGAAACACCCATTCATCGCTGGTGGGAGATCAAACTTGTACAGCCACTAAGGAAATCAGTGTGGTGATTCCTTAGGAAGCTGGTAATTGATCTACCTCAGGATCCAGCTGTACCACTCTTGGGCATATCCCAAAGGATGCTTCATCCTACCACAGGGAAACTTGCTCGACCATGTTCATTGCTGCTCTATTCAGACTAGCTAGAAATTAGAAACAAGCTAGATGTCCCTTAACAGATGAATACATAAAGAGAATGTGGTACATTTACATAATGGAGTATTACTCAGCTGTTAAAAAGTGAAACTTGATGTCTTACCCATAACATGGGATGAGTGACAGGCCCTCCCTTCACAGGACACGTGAGATCAGAAGATGTGCTCAGGCCTTGGAGACAGAAGCATGGTGGAGCCCGAGCAGGACCTTCCCTCCTGTGCAGGCCCACTGTCTGAGGGACTTTCACATAGTCCCTCAGAGTCAGAAACCTTAAGATGTCTGCTGATGCTTTCTGTGGATGTCAGTGAAGAAGATGGCCATTTGTCGTTATAAAGTAATGCTAGAATGGACATTCATTCCTCCTTCCTGAGGGGTGTGGGCGGGCCCACGTCCATGTGAGCAGATGGGCAGCTGTCCCCCGCACTCCAGTTCTTAGTAAGGAACTACATCCCATTGCGCGTCCTCAGCGAGTGTCTGGCCCAGGTAACTTTCAGTAATGCAGGCAGAGGATTTGGGGAGCAGCAGTCACACTGTCTCTCGTCCCCAAATCATTGCCACGTCTCACCACAGTGGCAGCTGGGGAGTCAGGAGCGGGGCTGTCACCTCCCATGTGCCATACTTCTCTACGTCTCTCTGGAAGGTAGCTGTCACTGTCCCCGTCTCTCAGAAACCGAAGCTCAGCCTGGAATAGCTCCCATCCGAAGAATCTCTTCTCAGCTAAGCAATTTCTCTTTTAAGATTTAACACTTTGGCAAGTAACCCTAGAAAACAGAAGGCCCTCCTTCCCTCCCTCCCTCCCTCCATTCTTCTTTCCTTCCTTCCCTCCCTCCCTCCCTCCCTCCCTCTCTCCCTCCCTCCCTCCCTCCATTCTTCTTTCCTTCCTCCCTCCCTCCCTCCCTTCTTCCTCCCTCCCTTTTTCCTCCCTCCCTCCCTTCTCTCCTTCCTTCCTTCCTTCTTCCCTCCCTCTCCCCTTCCATCTTTCCTTCCTTTCTCTTTCTTTACAGTTCTGGGAAACGAGCAGGCAGGCACTCCTACCACTGAGCTGTAGTCCCAGCCTTGACAATTCAGGTTTTTTTAAAATCTAACATTATTTTCCACCCAGGAGCAAAAATAACCATGTGCTCTCTAGAAGGAAAACAAGGATCATCCCCCGTGCTCACTGCCTAGCGGTTGCTATGGAGTAGAAGCTGAATGTTTGTTGAAGGACTGTGAATACAGCAATGGTGAAAAGGTGATCATTTCACCTGCCACTTGTCTGCCCATGTAGAATGATAGTTCATAAGATGAGACCCACCAGCCCGAGAGTCAAAAACCAGGAGCCTGTCAGTCAGATGGACGATGGACAGTTGTTGTCTAATTCACGTGATATCTTTTTGAAATTTGAATTTCTAGGGGCTGGGAACAGAGCTCCCTCAGTTTGTACTTACCCAGAATGCACAAGGCTCTGGGTTCAATTCCCAGCATGAAATAAAGCTAGATATGGTAGCAAATGCCTGTAACCCCAGCACTGGGAAAGTTGAGGAAGAAGAATTAGAAGTCCAGGTCATCAGGTCAGCCTCAGTTACTTAGTGAGTTCAAAGCCTGCCTGGATTACATGACGTGAGACCATGTCTCAAAAAATTAGAATAAAATAACATGCCTTGATTTGTTTAAAAATCAGAAGATTGTGCATAAACTCTCAGTTTGTAGCAACACTGGCACCTGTTAGACAATATTTCCCAGACTCCCTTGCAGTTATGCCCATAGGCCTACATTCCAGCCAAAGGAATATGGACAGAAGTATGATGTCACCCGGTAATAAAACCTCCCTCACCATAATCTTCCCCTGCTGCTGGCCAGACAGAGAAGGCTCCAGGAGATGGCAGGATCACAAAAGGAGAAGACTGAGAGCTTCCCAGATGACCTGCCCTGGACTGTAGGGAATAGGAAGCAAACCTTGGGAAAGCCAAACTCTAGTCCACTTCGCTTTCTCACTCTCAAGAAAGGCTCATGGCCTTCACTACAGAAGCAGGACCAATACAAATACAGACCTCAAAATCAATACATTTGTAAATGAATCCCAGGTGGAGGTAACAAGGCCATTTCTGTTCTGAGCAGAGCTGGAGAACCTAGTGAATGTGTTCTCTGTGGGCCCCTCACAGCGGCTATGCTGTGGAGGAGGTTCAGCCCATCTCATAGCCATAGCAATCCCCTCATACCTGCTGAGGCGAGCATTTCCTGGAGTGCTCAAAGAAAATATGTGACATTTTCTGTGCAGCATCTGCCATGAGACTGTGGACACCCAGCAGGAGCTGAGGGACCTCCCGGGACTCAGCTATCTCCCTCAGATGAGATGATTGCTTGAGACTAAGAGCAACTTTACCAGAATCATCGCTCCTTCTCCCACCCCCCGGAGACCAGCTGGCCCTCCCCCTCCACTGACTCAGAGATTTGAACATGCTGCCTTCCCCTCCCACCAGCCACAAACACCATACTCAAGGGACCAGGAAGACATCATCACTACATGTAGGGCCTGGACAGAGACAGCAGACAGGGTCCCTCAGTCCTCAAACTTAATTTAGAAAGGCCATGCTGGAAAATTCCAAGAACCCAAGGAGGTTGTGGATACAACAGCTCTGAGTTGTCCTCGAGGACTGACTGACCACATGACATCACACAATGTCCACTAAAGTACAGTAAAAACAAACGTTGCAAGCTATACAGCTTTGAGGCACACCCCTTTCTAAACACAGGAAGTCTACCAATCACACTTGGTAGAAAAAAGCTGACTTGGGGACTGGAGATGTAGCTCAGTTGACAGAACACTTGCCTGGCATGCTTGAGGCATGCTTTGATCTCCAGCACCACATGAACTCGGCATGATTGTACCTGTAATCTCAGCACATGGGATGTAGAGGCAGGAGGATCAGAAGATCAAGGTGATCCTCAGCTACACAGGGAGTCCAATGCTAGCCTGGAATACATGAGACCCTGTTTAAAAAAAAAAACAACAGTAAAATCCTAACTTGAAAAGATGTGTGACGAAAAGGAAAGAAAGATGTGACCATTCAAACTTTATTCTTTGCAGGAATACCAGTGTCTTGAATTATGGGGCTTTAATCCAGATCCCATAGATGTGGTAAATAATATATATTGTGTGCTTGCCCAAACCCCCAAACAACTCCATATCCCAAAATGCACTGGTACCTTGAGACATCAGAGTTTTTGTTACAAACCTAAAACACAGAATCTGTCTATGGCCATAACCCTGAACGTTCCCTACACCACCTAAAACATTGATTCTCACACAAGCATGTCAGAGGAGTTTGTCTGAGCCGGACTCACCCAGGAAAATGCGCTCGCTAATTGCCAGAATCAGCGCTCTGGAATGGATGCAAAGAGTCTGGTGTTACAGATTTAACAAGAACAGGATGGGTGGTTATGGCTGCTTGGCTGTTGGTGACAAGAATATCGGGTGTTGGTTGATCCCTTGGGCTCAGGGAAGATATAGAGAGAAGCTGGAGCATAGCATTCCTACGGAAGTTTTTCACTCACATAATGTCAGCATGTCCATGATGAGCAGAGATGAAATGGTTTAGGATCCGACTCAAGTAGAGCCTGAGACTCCCCCAGTGCCCTGCCTGGCAGGCTGAACAGGAACTGGCTGTTTTCTTTTCCTTACTCATGACTTCACCACCATCCTCTTTTCCCATTCCTCTTTTTTGATATGGGTCTGTCTTATGTACCCCACACTAGTCTCAAATTCAGTATATAGCCAAGGATGACTTTGAACTTACAACCTCTGCCTCCTGAGTGCCAGGTTTGCAGGCATGCACTACCACGTGCAGTTATGTGCCATCCACGGAACCCAGGGCTTCCTGTGTGCTAGGCAAGCACTCTACCCACTGAGACACACCCCAACACTGTTTTCCTCTTTTGTTAATGATCTTTCCGCTGGAGGCATTTATAATATCAATAACAAAATTGTAGGGGAAAATCCTTGCCTCAAGGAAGGGTCATTTCTAGGTAGTCATGTCCCCAGTGCAGTAATTTCCAGAATCATACCATCCTTTTGCTACCATGATTTTGGTTTTAGAAGTAGTCCTGTTATAACGTCAGGACAGACAAATGACAAGAGATTCTAACCAAAGACAGACAGCAGTGTGAGGCTCAGCAAAGCAACATCTTTAAGTCCTCTAAGAGGTCCTCCACTGCCGGTGACAACCAAGGAAATATTATATATGAGGGTGTCCAGTAAAAGGCCTGAGGTGGAGAGGGTGACATTGGTCTCACCTAGGTCCCTGAAACTGTTGGGTCTAGGGTGAACAAATGTCCCTCAGAGGAACTGGGAGGATGAGGTGAAGCAAAGCCTCTCTGTTTCTTCCAACCTGAAAGTCCTGTCTGATTGGTCTCTGGGAACTAGAACCAATGGGTCAAAAGTTGAAGCAAAAGGTTGCAGAAACACATAACCCGTTATTTGAAATCAAGCTGCTCCAGTATTGCCTTCAGGATTTCCTGTTCTGCCTGCTTCTGCCTGTTTCTGCCTGGCTCTTTCGCAAGCCCATAATTGCTGCTCTCCTTAGAGGTCTCGAAACCTTCTCTGTCCTGGGCTGTGGTCCCAGCATTATCAGAGACCCATCCTCACCACAGTGATTCCTCCAACTTTGTCTTGAACCTCCTGGAAACTTGAGGATAACAGTTATTTCCAAAAAGTACCCAGAAGGGCATCAGAATAAAGCAATTCAACCACAGACAGGATTTTAAACAGTCGTGACTGAAGGACTGACGGAAGCCCATGTCTGACAACAAAATCAGCTGTTTGTTACAATGTCAGTATTGGAATTAGGACCTGTGAGAATTAGACACAGGAGTGCTAGATTTGTAAGAATCTCACATTTAGATTAAAGGAAACAGAAGCCTCACGTGTGTCTTTTGGAGTTTCAGGTGCTGGTGGTGAAGGTCCGGGAGATCCCCAAGACAGCCATGACCCAGACCGCAGAGATGTTTTCCGGTTCTTGGAATGTCGGAAAGAACTCGGAGATGTGACAAATAAGAAACTGGGAGGAATACTTTTTTAAACTTTCATTACGTGTGTGTGTGTGTGTGTGTGTGTGTGTGTGTGTGTGTGTGTGGTATTTGTGCAGAAGCACACAGGTGTGGAGGACAACCTTCCAGTCAGTTCTGCTCTTCTACCATCTGGGTCTGAGTATCAAACTCAGGCCATCAGGCTCTGGGACAAGCTCCTCTCCCCACTAAGCCTCCTCGCCAGCCCACAGGACTTATCACAGAGCGAAACTCTGCACTCCAGGGGTGAGAGTGGGCTTCCCAAGAGAGTCTTGCCCCGCAGGCTTTTCTCGGCGTGTGGTCTCTTAAAGCTAGGGGTTGTGGTGTGAGGTTATACGAGCTATTTTTGTCTGGGGTAACTTGACAAGGAATATTTGATTCCTATGCTATGTCAGGATGAGGGTTGGGGCAGATGTGATATCTGCAGCTTAAGTTGGTTTTCACTCTCCGGTTTGGTGCTTTCTGATTTCATGGCCAGATACTGGCAAGCATGTCCAACCTGTGGCCTGCATCTGGCCAAATGTGACGAAGCATGTCCAATCTGTGGCCTGCATCTGGCCAAATCGTGACAAAGCATGTCCAACTCGTAGCCTTCAGGCCACTTCTATCTGGTTGTAACCAAGCTATGAGTATGGCCCAACTCAAAGTCATAAATGTACTTAAAACATTATGAGATTTTTTTTTTGTCAACTTTTTTGTAACAACATCTCCTACATCTTGAGTATGAACTTTATTGACATGTCTGTGCAAGGTTTATGGATTATAAATTCTTTTTGTATCTCTTCTTGTTTTACCTACAGATTTTCCCTTTGACCACCTTCTACTCCCTGGTCAGTCACTATTTCATCCCTCTGTAGTGATATTGTGTCCCCCAATATATTGTGCACCCTAATAAACTTATCTGGGGTCAGAGAACAGAACAGCCACTAGATAGACATAGAGACCAGAAAATGGTGGCATACACACCTTTAATCCTATCACATGGGAGGCAGAGATCCATCCTGACATCCATGAGTTCAAGGCCACACTGGAAACAGCCGGGCATGGTGACATACTCCTTTAATCCCAGGAAGTGATGGCAGGAAGCAGAAAGGTATATAAGGCATGAGGACCAGGAACTTTAGTTTTTTAAGCTTTAGGCTTTTAGCAGCAGTTCAGCTGAGATCCATTCAGATGAGGACTCAGAGGCTTCCAGTCTGAGAAAACAAGATCAGCTGAGAAGTTGGCGAGGTGAGGTTAGCTGTGGCTTGTCCTGTCTCTGATCTTTCAGAATTCATCCCAATACCTGGCTCCAGGGTTTTTTTTTTTATTAATAAGACCACTTAAGTTTTGTGCTATATCCCTCCCTCCCAGACATCCATCTCTTAATTTTAAGGAGTTGCAGAGGGGTGAAGGTTCATTTTCTGTAACCACTTCTGGCTGGTTTTTTCATGGAAATATCTAGAAACCTGCTCTAGATCCGCTTTTTCAAAGGGATACAGTGGGATTTTGTTTGTTTTGTTTTTTTAGGGACCCTCATATTGATATGCAGGGCCTTGATCCTAGAAGATGCACAATTTGCCGGGCGGTGGTGGCGCACGCCTTTAATCCCAGCACTCGGGAGGCAGAGGCAGGCAGATCTCTGTGAGTTCGAGGCCAGCCTGGACTACCAAGTGAGTCCCAGGAAAGGCGCAAAGCTACACAGAGAAACACTGTCTCGAAAAACAAAACAGAACAACACACACACACACAAAAAAAAAAAGAAGATGCACAATTTACAAGAATTTACTGGGCAATGTGGTTTGAAATGCCAGCACTTGGATGAGAGAGGCAGGAGAACTATTGCAGGTTCAAAGCCAGCCTGGACCATGAAGGCCAAGCAGGGCTACACAGATCCTGTCGAGAAAGATGGGTAGAGAAAGAGGAAGAGAGAAAATGATGGGGGAAGGGGAGAGAAAAAAGAAAAAGGAAATGGACATGTTTAAAATGTAGGAATCAGGAGCTGGAAAAATGGCTGTGGCCACAAGCACTTGGTGCTCTTCAAGAGACCCAAGTCCGTTCCCCGATACTCATGTCAGGTGAATCACAGCTGTCTGTAATCCCAGCTGCAGGAGATCCATCACCTCTTCTGGTCTCTGAGGACACCCACATACATGTGCACATACTCACAGACACATACAAATAAATTATTTTTTAAAAGCAGGAATCAGACACAAAGAGCCGACTAGTGATTACCAGAATATGTTCAGAACAAGATTAGTTGAGGGGAAGAAGCTTAAAAAAAAAAAGTCTAGTCTCCAATGCACAGACCAGAAGGCCTTTGGAGTTACTGGATCCAGATCACCCAGACACACCAAGCCTGAGGTAGTTTATAAAACTGAAAATATATTTGAATGCAAAGCATCCTTGAACAGTAATGCCCCAGAAAGGGCTGAAGGATGCATTTCTGCAAGAGCCCACAGCACGGAGGCCAGAGTTTTATAGCTACAGGTTAAGATGCTACAACTGAGTCTGGAGAGTGCTGGAACATTCTGGCTTTTCTCCCTGCACACAGTGGCTACTAGAGTCTTTTCTTGAATAGACCCTACAGTAGCTGTCACGGCCCCAAGAGCCCATCCCCCCACTCTCTGCTTTGGTTCAATACCAATGACTCTGTTCTTTGGTTAGACTTTCTTGTTGGGTATGTTTAAGACCATGTAGGGGAACAAAAATCAACCAACCAACCAACCAATCACCCCGCCATGTGTGTGAGTGTTAGAATTTAAATCTTTTTAACTTTATAAGAGTTTGTGAGTGTGTGCAGCCTGACATATGTATGCACATACATGTGTCCATGTAGAGGCTAGAGGCAATGTTGGATGTCTACCCCAATTGCTGTTTATTATTTTTTAATAATAATAATATTAATAATAATATTACTCTCTCTGAACCCGTAGTTCAGCCATTGGTTAAACTAACTGGCCAGTGAGTTCCCAGGATCCTCCTGTCTCTGCCCCCCAGCTCTGGAGTTATAAGAGCATCCTGTAAAGCCCTGCAATTTACATGGGTGTCGGGGATATGAACTCAGATCTTCATGTTGTGCACCTCATCTGCTGAGCTGTCTCCCCAGACCCTGAAAATCTCTATAGAAAGAACTTTTTTTGACGCTGGGTGGCGGTGGTGGCGCACGCCTTCAATCCCAGCACTCGGGAGGCAGAGGCAGGAGGCTCTGTGTGAGATCAAGGCCAGCCTGGGCTACAGAGTGAGTTCCAGGACAGGCAGGGCTACACAGAGAAACCCTGTCTTGACAAACCAAAAGAGATTTTTTTTTTTAACTCAGTGCAGTGATATCTACCTGTAATGCCAGCACCTGGGAGGTGGAGGCAGGAGGACAGGGGTTCAAGGTCAGCCTCAGCTACAAGCATGTTTGAGGACAACCTGAGCTACATGAAATACCATCTCAAAGAAAACATTGGCTTTGTAAGTCTAATAAAACATTTTATTTACCCAATACTTTTTTTTAATTCTCATTTTATCAAAAAAATAAATAAAAAATGATTTCGGTCCTGTGGAGTGAACCCAAACATGCCAGGTGAGTACAGTACCACTAAGCTGGTACTTAAATAAACCCTGGGTTCCTGCTATTTTTGAGATTAGGTTTTACCGAGTAGCTCATGCTGGCCTTGAGTTCACTATGTAGTCCAGGCTGGCCTGAAACTTTTATTCTTTAAGTTGTCTTATAAAATAATAGGTTTGGTTGACATTTTCATGTGGATGTGTATTATTACACTTTGCTCACATTCACACACAACCCTTTCTATTTTATTGTCAAGGTCCGCTGAGGCTCTTGGGTGACTGGTCGAGCCTTGTGAGGAGCCCCTTGGCTTCCTCAGTCCTTTTCCTCTAGCAGTTCTGTCTCTGCTGGGGCAGGTCAGGGTGGTTGACCAGGTGGCTTCCCTTGAGCTAATGACTATTTATATTGGGTGTGGGTGGGTAATGTGTATGTGTGCACATGTGTGGGTGCACTGGCCTGTGTGTGCAAGTGCAGAACCAGAAACGGACGTCAGGTCTTCCTCTATCACACTCCACTTTATTCTTGAGACAGAGTGGCTCACAGAACCTGGAGACTGCTGTTTCAGCTAGACTGTCTGTTCAGCCAGCTGCTGGGACCCACAGGTCCAATGGCGGTCCTCTGAAGGATGTGTCCTGGGGAGAGCCCAACTTCTGTGGTCTCCACAGCCCTCTGGGCAAGAGACAAGTGACTTACCAGGATTGTCATCCTCGGTGTTTTGGCTGACTTGGAGGGTAGGATCTTATTTTACCTGACATCTTTTTAACCTCAAAAGATCATTTCTTGTCTTGGCCTCAAAAACATAGCTGTTGGACACTCAGAATGGTCTGTCTCCCCCACCCCCACCCCGTGTGTGTGTGTGTGTGTGTGTGTGTGTGTGTGTGTGTGTGTGTGTGTGTACATGCATGTGTGTATGTTGGAATTTAAAGCTTTATAATTTTAACTTTTGTACAACAGTAGCAGATAAAGCTTAGACACATAACGCATTTAGCTCTCAGAAGAATGTGTATTTATAGTCACGGGTTTACAAATACACTGTAATAACCTAAACAAGAGTTTACTTAACTGGGGTTATAGACTATTTAAAAGATCTTAAAAACAGAGATGCAGAGTCGATGGTGCTGGGGAGATGGATAGCTCGTCAGTAAAGAGCACTTGCTGCTCTTCCTGGGGACCCATGTTCAATTCTCAGCACCCACATGGTAGTTCACACCCATCTGTAACTCCAGTTGCAGGGGATTCAATGTCCTCTACTGTCAGTGCCTGGAGAACTAGGCACACATGTGGTGCACAGACATCCATGCAGGTAAAACATGCATACACATAAATAAATATCATTTTTTAAAGACTCAGTTTCCAGCCGGGCGGTGGTGGCGCACACCTTTAATCCCAGCACTCGGGAGGCAGAGGCAGGCGGATCTCTGTGAGTTCAAGGCCAGCCTGGGCTACCAAGTGAGTTCTAGGAAAGGCGCAAAGCTACGCAGAGAAACACTGTCTTGAAAAACCAAAAAAAAAAACAAACAAACAAACAAACTCAGTTTCCTAAGTAGTAAAAGCTGAAAAATGAGCAGAAAACACAAGCAATTATATTGTTTAAAAAAATAATAAAAATCATTGTTGTTTGGATGTGTGTGTGTGTGTGTGTGCGTGTGTGTTTCAGATAGGGTCTCCCTATGTAGACAGGCTTTCCTTGAATCAGATATGTAGCCCCAGTTAGCCTCAAACTCACAGCAATCCTCCTGCCTCTCCCTCCCTAGTGCTAGGATTACAAGCATGCACCACTATATTCAACTAAAAATCATTGTTTTTTTTTTTCCTTGCTGCTTCCCAATTGTTGTGATCAAACACTGACCAAAACTAACATGGAGAACACTGGGTCTATTTGGCTTACACATCCCAGTCACAGTCCATCACTGAGAAGAGTCAGGGAGAAACTCACACAGGAGCAGAGGCAGGAACCATGGAGGAAAGCTGCTGACTGACTGGCTTACTGGTTTCTTCAGCTACTTTCTCACACAGCTCAGACCCACCTGCCCAAAGGTGGCATGGCTCACAGTGGGCTAGGCCCTCCCACATCAATTGTCAATCAAGAAAATGCCCCACAGATATGTCCACAGGCCAATCTGATGAATGCAGCTCTTCAGTTGAAATTAGCTCTTCCCAGGTGTGTCAAGTTGACAATCAAGACCAGCCATCACAGTTCTTTAAGTTGTTTTTATGAATGTTACTAAGAGCAGGATTTTCAGAACTCTTACACAGGGCTGGAGAGATGGCTGTTCTTCCAGAGGTCCTGAGTTCAATTCCGACACCCACATTGTGGTTCACAAACATCTACAATGGGATCTGATGCCCTCCTCTACAGATGGACATGCAGACAAAGTACCCATACACAGAACATACATTAAATAAATAAGTAAAAGAAATCCTTACTCTAAACATTAGAGAATTAGGTTCTAGTTTTACATCAGTGCATTAAATTTTACCTTAGAGTTGGAGAGATGGCTCAGCAGTTAAGAGTCCCGGATGCTGATCCAGGACACCAGAGTTCAATTCCCAGCACCCACATGGTGGCTCACAGCCATCTGAAACTCCAGTTCCAGGAGCTCCGATGCCCTCTTCTGGCCTCCGATGGCACCAGGCATGCATGTGGTACTCTGACATGTATGCTGCAAACCATCCATATATATAAAATAAAAATAAAATAAAAATTGACCTTGGTAATTCCTCAGATAACCTTTCAATGTGGCCAACTAATTTAACATAAAACAAATGCTTTTAAGGTCTCATACTTAACTTTTGTGACATACTTTAAGTTTATGGTTTTGCTCTTATCAGTTTTTTGTTTTATCTGGACGCAATCCTCTTTTAATCCAAGAGCATTCTTTTCTTTCAAGTCCTTTTATTTTCTAAACCAAAAATATATTTCCATATCTAAAAATTTTAATATAATTTCTCTTTCCCTTCTCTTCGTGTGTGTGTGTGTGTGTGTGTGTGTGTGTGTGAACTGCTGGAGACCAGAGGACAGCTCTAGGGAGTCGGTTCCCTCTTGCCACCCTGTGGGATCCAGGACTTGAACTCAGGTCGTTGAGTTTGTGTTCAAGGGCCTCTACTACTGAGCCACCGCACCAGCCCAGATGGTTCCTTTTTTTTTTTTTTTTGCCTTGTTTTCTTCTTTAAACAATAAAATTCAAATCAGTCTTTACCAGTTCCTGAACTTAGACAAAATTATTTCTTCAGGAATAAAATCATATATTTTATATTTTAGTGATGATCCAGGAAGTGATATCAGAAACAGAGAAAGCAAAGAACCTTCAGTTGTAAACATCTAACACATACAAATCCAGACACGGGCAAAATGTAAGTTTACAGTGATAGAGACGTTTCTATTTGTTTCGTTTGGTTTGTTTTTTTCTTGTCATTGTTTTCCAAGATAGGAATTTCCTGTGTAGCCCTGGCTGTCCTGGAACTCCCTCTGTAGACCAGGTTGGCCTCAAACTCTCAAAGATCTGCCTGCCTCTGCCTCCCGAGTGCTGGGATTAAAGGTGTGCGCCTCTGCCGCCCAGAACATTTCTGTTTTATATGACCAACAAATTAATTTATTTGCCAATGACTTCAGTCCTATGAACTAAAAGGAATTGGAGCTAATTTTACATGAGCATTTCTTTATTCGTAAGCCAGCTGGAATCAACTCTTTTTGGAGAACCTTATTTTGCAAACACTTCATATATCATATATCATATACAAAAGGCAACATATGTATGTACTATGTATGTATTTATGTGTATATTTACATACACACACAATCTGAGATTATATAGACTCCAAGCTAAAACCTGAGTTCAAAGACAAAGGAATGTGGTGAGACTAAACTACTCATTTGAAGAGTATTGATGCCAGGTGGTGGTGGTGCTCACCTTTAATCCCAGCACTGGGGAGGCAGAGGCAGATGGGTCTCTGAGTTTAAGGACGGCCTGGTCTACTGAGTGAGTTCCAGAATAGCCAGTGCTACATAGAGAAACTCTATGTCTCAAAAAAAAAAAAAAAAAAAAAAAAAAAAGCAAACAAACAAAAATGAAATGAAAAGGTGCTGTGGATATCGTTCTGTATAAATAAAATGCTGATTGGCCAGTAGCCAGGCAAAAAGTATAGGCAGGACAAGCAGAGAAGAGAATTCTGTGAACAGAAAGGCTGAGTCAGGAGACGCTGCCAGCCGCTGCCATGAGTACCAACATGTAAGATACTGGTAAGCCATGAGCCATGTGGCAAGGTATAGATTTATAGAAATGAGCCGATGGTGGTGGCGCATGCCTTTAATCCCAGCACTTGGGAGGCAGAGGCAGGCACATCTCTGTGAGTTCGAGGCCAGCCTGGGCTACCGAGTGAGTTCTAGGAAAAGCACAAAGCTACACAGACAAACCCTGTCTCGAAAAACAAAAAAAAAAAAAAGAAAAAAAGAAAAAAGAAAAGAAATGGGTTGATTTAAGATGTAAGAACTAGATAGCTAGAAGCCTGAGCCATATTTTATAAGTGGGCTGCAGGACTGCCAGGGCTTGGCGGGAATTGGAGAGAAACTCTCCAGCTACAAAAAGGAGTGTTGAAGGCTGGGCCAGGTGGCACAGTCTTGTAATCCCAATGTGAGGCAGGGGTTGCTGAGTATTCAGGCCTGAGTTATAGAAGATGGACCTCTGTGAGTTCAAGGTCAGCCTGGTATACATAGCAAGTTCTAGGACAGCCAGGGCTACATAGAGAGACCCTGTCTCAAAAACAAACAAATAAACAATAAATAAACAAAATCCCAAAGTAATATAAGTACACAAATAAATTAATTTAATTACATTTATGATAAGTTATATTTGTAACAGAATAAATGAGGTTATTTGTCTAAATGATCACACCCTAACAATTTTTAGGTGTTGTAAATGTTTTGTTTTGTTTGTTTGTTTGAGAGAGAGAGACAGAGACAGAGACAGAGAGAGACAGAGAAGAGTCTATGTAGCCCAGGTTTCCCTATCTCATAATCTTCCTGCCTCAGCATCTCCAAGGCTGGCATTACAGATCTGTATCACTTGGCCTGGCCAGAGGCCAGTCTTAAGCAAGCCTCATGGATGACTGGATTTTAAAGAGTCACGTTTGAACCCTTCACCGGTCTGGTCGTTTGCTCTTGCACGTCTGTGTTCTGTGCAGGGCTGGCTTGCAACAATCTTGCCAAAGCTGTGTTTTCAAAAGAGGCAACTGAAGAGAATAAACCCAAAAGATTAGAAGCCTCTCAACTGTAGCCCTGGAGATGCATGCAAACACACACACACACACACACACACACACACACACACACACACACACACACACATCAGTATCAACCTAGATATGTAAGATGAGCTCAGAATGCAGAACCAAAGCAACTGTAGGTTGCCCAATACTGTCTCAGGACACATCAGTAGAGGCTCATGCTGATGGCTGAAACAAGAGTCTGTGTTAGGGAAGCGTTTGAGCTCAGCAAACCCTGCTTCCCAGAGGCATCAATGGGTCAGATATCCTCCATTAGAGGTCTCAGAAACCCCCAGCACCAAGGGGTGTGAGTCACTCAAAGTAAGGGTGGTTACACCTCTGCGCCCTTCAGAAGACTTGTCGCATTGCTCCCAACTCTCATTCCTATGAGATATGTGAGGCCCTGTGAGGTGGATGCATGGCATGGGGTCAGATACTTTGATGCCTCCATTAAGACCCACAGCAGGCTAAGGTAAGCATCTGTCTCTTTCTTTGGGGTCTGGAGACCCTCAATAGATAAATCTCTAATGGGACACTGCTGTTCACTCAGAGGTTTTAGCCTGTCAGTCACCACAGACAGGCTAACGTCAGAATAATGGCAGAATGACATGTCAACAGTTGCATGAAGTCAACAATTATAATGAACACAGATGAGAAACGAAAAGAACATGTGTTAAATTAAATCAGAGTATATTCTTAGATATTTGAGTAAACTATTTTTAATAACATATAATCCTTTTTAGCCATAAGGGGAGTTTTAGAAAACATAAACTTAGGGCGGGGGAGAAGGCTCATAAGAGTTTGCTTTGTAAGCAAGGAGACTTGATTTGATCTCCAGAAGTCATATAATACAAAGCTAGGCCTGGCCGTATGTACTTACACTCCCAGCCCTGAGGAGGAAGACACAGACAGGTCCCTGGGGCTTTCTGACCAAGCCAGCCTAGCCTAATCTATGAACTTCAGGCCAGTGAGAGACCCCACCTCAAAGTAAGATGGATGAAGCCCAAACAACACTTGAGCTTGTCCTCCAGTCTCCACACATATGTACACACATTTGCATGCACACCAGCACATACATGCACCAACACACATGTGCACCCACACATATGTACAAGTACATACACAAATATAAAAAAGAACACAAATCATAATCATGTGTTTTAATCTCTGTTTCATGGGAAGAATGTTTATTCAACCTAACCAGCGCTGCCCAGTTCAGAAATCAAATATTAACAGATCCAAGAGGACATGGGCCAGACATCAGCACGTGAGAACAAAAGAAAATTAGAAAAACAGGGTGTTGCTTCCTTTCCAGAGTGGGGCTGGACAGCCCAAGGGGAAGTCATTGGGTAGAGGGGGGGTGCCCATTGTGCTGAGTCTACTCATTTTTGTGACCTAAAAGGAGAGGGTAAAGGGGACTAAAGCATGCAATCACTCCCAAAAAGGGAACTCATATGACCTTATGACCATATGACCTTACACTGGGATTTGGCCTCTCCATTCCAAAAAGGATGGGCATTTTAGAGCCTGAATGTCCTCAAAATCAGAGGGCAGCAGCTTTGTGTTTGTAGAGGCGGGAGCTTTCGGCATGGCCAGGGTTCCAGAGTCCTGGTGATGCCCCCAGACATGAGGCAGCCTCTTGCCCAATCAAGGTGTTTTGTTTTGTTTTGGTTTTGGTTTTGTTTTTGTTTGAGACAGGATCTCTTACAGCATAGACTGGCCTCAAACGTGCTGTGTAGCCATGAATGATCTTGAATCTCTAATCCTCCTGCCTCTACCTCCCCAGTGCTGAGATTACCAAGCATGGGTCACCATGGCTGGCCTGAGTGAGGTCTTCAGACCAGGAGGAATGTTTTTTTTTTGAGCTAGCAATGGCCGAAAGGAATAAATTGGGAAGGTCATCTGATGACCAATTTATTACATGCTTTGTAGTGAAAATCAGAGTGAACTGTGAAGAAAGGGGAATGTGGAGGGGAGGGGAAAGCGGCCCAAAGGCTGCTTCGTCGTCGGGGACTGAAGAACACGTGACTATGTCCACAGAAGTCAGAGTACAGAACTCCCAGAAGGGCTTTTCTGAACCATGAACCTAATGACTGAGAAGATGCCAGAAGAAAGGAGAGATGGGGGTGGAGCAGATCTCACGGTCAAGTGCACAGTATGGGTAGGGTGTGGGCAGAGATCCACAAAGGCAAAAGAAAAGCCAGAGCTTATATGGTCCCTCCCTGCTTTCTGGGTGATTCAAGACCCACCTAAGACTAGAGGCTGCCCTCACCTAGGGAGCGTCGGTGGCTACAGCTTGGGAAGAACTGCAGCATTCCTTGGTCTCAAGGTGTTCTGGGATTTGACCAAGAGCTGCTCAGTAGCACTGACTCAGTTGGGATGGAGCCCATGCTGCCTGCCTTCTGTCTTGACTGCTCCTTTCTCAGTGTGCTTCAGGGATAAATCAACCAAGTGCTGGACTCTTCAGTCACTGGGGCCCAAGATGGTGGTGGGTATCTCTTAGACCCTTCCAGGTCCCGATCCCTGCGATCACCCTAGATGCTAGCAAGATGTGTTCCCATGTGTCACTTGTGGAACCAGCTGGGGTACGGGATGGAGCTCTCCTGTGGAGAAGGTCCCAGCTTTGGAAAACTGGCTTCCTTAATTTGGGTTCCTCGAAGAGTGAGTGGGTCTGAAAAGCGCTTTGAGTCAAGTGTGTGGTTTATGGGCGAAGCTTTGCCAGGAGTCACCTCACAGTCAAATAGTACTTCGAAGTGTCTGAGAAATGCAGTTACCTTAGACTGACTGAGATACTTGAAGAGACATGTGGCAGCCTTTGTAAGCACCTCCAAGACAAGCTAGAAGTTCCCTCCACTGGTTGGTCCTTCTGGTGTCAGTCTGTAAGGGACCACTACAGGTTATAGATCAACATCCCAACACAGCCCTCTTCTGGGCTGTAAGGAACACCATCTCTTCCTTTTGGAGAAGAGCTCTCATGTAGTAACACATGACAAAAGACAAAACGAAGTAGTGGGTCATTGACCAGGGATAAATCTAATAAATGACCATCTGTTTATATGCACATCTTCAACTAGGGGTGGCTAGATGGTCCCTCAGGTAAAGGTACTTTCCGTGTCACCATGGTGACCTGGGTTTCATCCCTAGAGGTGTGTTGGGAGAATAGGAACTAAAACAGCTCCATCAAGATTAACGTGTGGCCAACCACAGTGAGAAACACTTTTAATTCCAGTATTTAGGAAGCAGAGGCAGATAGAGTTCTGTGAATTCAAGGCTATCCTGGTCCTCACAGTCAGTTCCAAGCCACCCAGGGCTATATAGACCCAATCTGAATAGATAAATAAATAAATATCAAGATTAACATGTAAAGGAAGTGAGTTTCTTAGGAAGACTGAAAGCTCTACCTTATCCTGGCATCATATAAATGCATGAAATAAAACTCCCAAAATACAAACAGGAGGTGAAGGCTATAAAAGACCAGACACTGCGTGGCGAGAGGCTATTATGGGCTCTTTCCTCCTCTCATTAGCCCACTTCCATTCTTGAGAGTGTTCTTTTTATTTATTTATTCATATTATTGGGGGTTTTTGTTTGTTTGTTTGTTTGTTTGTTTGTTTCATTTTTTGAGGCAGGGTTTCTCTGTGTAGCTTTGTACCTTTCCTGGAACTCACTCTGTAGCCCAGGTTGGCCTCAGACTCACAGAGATCAGCCTGCCTCTGCCTCCCGAGTGCTGGCATATTATTGGTTGTTTTTTTTTAATATTTTTAGTGCATGTGCATTGGTGTTTTACCTGCATGTATATCTGTGTAAGGATGTCGGATCCTCTGGAACTGGAGTTACAGACAGTTGTTAGTTGCCATGTGGGTGCTAGGAACTGAACCTAGGGTTCTCTAGAAGAGAAGCCAATGCCTCTAACTGCTGATCTATCTCTTCAGCTCCCTATATGATTGTTTTTAGTTATGTGTAATATGTATATGTATGTGCATGAGGATGCGGTTGTCCTCGGAGCCTGGAAGAGTGTTGGATCCTCTGGAGTGCGAGTTACAGGTGATTGTGAGCTTCTTAATGTAGGTGCTGGGAATCAAATGTGGGTCCTCTGCAAGAGCAGTGGTTTTAACTGCTGAACCATCCCTCCTACCTACCTTTTCCTTTTTAAATAATCTATCTATTTCTAGTCCATGCCTAACTTAGCAGACATAAGTTTTCCTCCATCTCCCCGATGGCTGCTAGGACTTTAACTTAACCTGCACTATTTTTCTTTTAGGCTCCAATCAAATTGTTCTGGGGCTTTCTTTTGAATCTATTCTAAATTCTTTTATTAATGAGACTCTGATCTCCACAGTCGTGCTGAGGCACTCACACCCACACACACACATCACACCCCTACACACACACACCACACACACCCACACACACTAAAGAAAATTTAGACTAAAAGGCCCTCTGCTGTTCTGTTGTTTGCTTGCTGGCTTGCTTGCTTTAAGAGCAGCCTGGCTTTTAAATCATTCTAATTCTAGGGGAAGACAGCGGTGCCCAACCCCCTTCAGTGACAGTGGTGGAACTCAGCTCCTCTCCCTTCCTCTGGAGAAAGCCCAACAACAGTAAAAATATTCTGACTTCCTCCAAAGCATCTGGGAGGTCTGCATCTCAGGGCAAACCACTGTCCAGCTTCAGTCACCTGAGGCAAAGACTTGCTCCCCAGAGCGGTACTGCTGAGGTCCATAGAGGTTTCAACAGCGATTCTCAGCCTTCCTGACGCTACGACCCCTTAATACAGTTCCTTATGTTGTGATGACCCCCAACCATAAAATTATTTCATCACTACTTCATAACTGTAACTTGGCTACTGTTATGAATTGTAATGTAAATATCTGATAGGTGACCCCAAATGGGTCTCAATCCATAGGCTGACAACCTCTGGTTTAGGAGGTGGGATTCATGAGGCGTCTTCAGGTGGGTTGCTGGAGTTGTGTCCTTGCAGGAGATATAGAGCCTACCTCCCTCTTGCTCTTCCTGTTTCCTGGTCACCATGATGTGTGCCACAGGCCCCACACCTCCAAAACTGTGAGCCAACAACATCAAACGAAAAACCCAAATCCTTTGGTTCCATATAGTTGAATAGCCTAGGTGTTTGTCATAGTGACAGGAAAATAATATGGCTGCTTCCTTGAAGTTAGGAAATGCAGAGTTCAAGGCTGGTACCAAGTACCAGGTCTAGAGTGGACCACCAAAGTCAGTGGTTATCAAAAATCTCACCCTAAAACATACTCTCACAGGATTGTGCAAGAGTCAGAGCTACCTTCTCTGACATCCCTACCACGGCAGGAAGCACTTCAGGTCCAAGGCAAGCTGCCTTATGTAGCCAATCTCTGTCAAGGGGAGGGGAGGGGAGGGCTGGAAAGGGGAGAGGAGAAGAGAGGAGGGGAGGGGAGGAGAGGCCTGGCAGAGGTCTTTGTACCAACAATGAGGATGGTCACTTGTGAAAACACACATTCTTGCTTCTCACACTAAATGCTCCAAGTGGCACCAAGGGATCTATTCTTTTTTTTTTTTTTTTTTTGTTTTTTTTGTTGTTTTGTTTTTTTGAGACAGGGTTTCTCTGTGAAGCCCTGGCTGTCCTGAAACTCAGTCTGTAGACCAGGCTGGCCTCAAACTCAGAGACCCCCTGCCTCTGTCTCCGGAGTGCTGGGATTAAAGGCGTGCGCCACCACCATGGCCTGGCTAAGGTCTATTCTTACAGAAGAAAAGAGAACACAATAAGGGTTTGCCCTGGTTGTTTGTTTATTGCTTTGATCAACAAGAACAGATTAGTCATAGCTCACTTACACATTCCAAGTAGTTCTAGTGATAAGTGAGAACGAGATATTCTCCTAATTATTCATATTTGGATGGTGTCAGCATGTCTACAAGGAACTTGGCTGAAATGGCTCAAGGTCCAGATTAATTACATAATCAGACTTTGAAATCCAGGAGGCTGTGTCCACTATCCCAAGACTACTAGCTACTAGGCCTGCTGGGAAATACAGATAGTTTTCTTCATATTTCCATAGATAAAGGGTGTGGCCCTCTGGCTGGATGACAGACAGTATTGGAAGGGACTTGCATTCACTGAGTCACTTAATCCTTACAGTCACCCGTTGACGTGGAACTTGGATTATACACTTATTCTGTAGATGAGGAAAATGGGGCAGAAGTGAATTGAAATGACGTGTCTGAAGAGACAGAGCTGGAGATGGCTAGAGCTGAGGACTGGACCTGGCACCCTGATTCCAGAGCCCACTCTGGACATCTCCAGCACTTGTCATAAAAATGCTAGGGGACATGGGGTGGGGAGATGTGTGTGACCGCAGATAGTAAGCAGTGTGTGTGTGTGTGTGTGTGTGTGTGTGTGTGTGTGTGTGTGTGTGTTTGCGTATGCTTGTGTGTATGCTTGCATATGTCTCAGTGTGTGCTTATGTATGTGTGTATGCTTGTGTGTGTGTGTGCCTCTGTGTAAGGAAGGGAGTGTGTATGAGCATGTGAAGGACAGAGGTGAATGTTGGACATCTTCAATCACGCTCTACCTTAGTTTTTGAGACAATCTCTCCTAGAACCTGAAGCTCCTGAACTGGGCCAGACGAGCTGGCAAACAAGGATTTGCCAGGGATCCTCCTGTCTCTGCCTCCCCAGTGCTGGGATTGCAGGCACAATTTGATGTGGGTTCTGGGAATTGAACTTGGGTCTTCATGATTATACAGAAGGCACTTCATCAACTAAGTCATTTCCCTAAGCCCCAGAGAGTAAGCTTTTAAGCCGCATGGCCACCCCCAAGATAGCACCTCAGGAACATTCTGGTGGTCACCAGCAGTTCTGGTTTTCCATGGCACGACTTTGGTTTTAGCATTGAAAACCCTGCACCTCAGGAAACTCACTATCTGGGAAGGCTGCCCACCTAGTTCTTCACCTCTTCCCATAAGAATCACAGAAGGCCACTGGGGGTTTCTGGGGTCTGAAGACACATGCTATCTGTACCACAGTCTGCAAGTTTTAATTTTTCCAGACAGACTCTCACGATGTAACTCAGGATTCCCTCAAACTCATGATCCCCCTGCCTTAGTCTCCCATGGGCTGTGAGTGTATACCATCAACCCTGGCTCTTAAGAACTTCTCACAGACAGGCGATGCTCTTGCAGGCTCCCCCAGGGGACTGACACCGGACTTCATCCATACTCCAGTGGGAACACACCTCTGGAAGGAGATCAACTCTAGCATTCCAGCATTCCAATTTAGAAATAACATTCTCAGCCCCACCTTTGAGTCTAATTCACCAAAGATCAAACTGACATCTAAGGAGTGAACTAGGCCAGGAACTCATATCCAGCAGCTTAGGGCCTGCCCAATCCCATTCAGGTTCAAGGAAGAATAGTTAGGTCCTGCCCCTTAGCAGGGGTACAGGCCAGAGCTGAGATGCAGCTCTGCTCAGGCGTAGAGACAAAGAAAATTCTGAGGCACCAAGGGCTTCCAGAGCTAAATAAGGAAGGGGCAGCCAGGCTGGGAACACCATAGAATGTCCTCTAGCCTTGAGGTTTCCCCAGGCAAGAGCATAAGCCACATACTGGCTAGCTGTGGCCGACTGCTATCACTTACTTAATGTCACCATTCTCTGTGATTCTGAGAGAATGACAAAGACAC
Source organism: Peromyscus eremicus (assembly GCF_949786415.1). Lineage (NCBI taxonomy): Eukaryota > Metazoa > Chordata > Mammalia > Rodentia > Cricetidae > Peromyscus > Peromyscus eremicus. The sequence continues at coordinate 137,095,344 of NC_081419.1, read as the reverse complement.
ACACACACAACATACACATCCGCTGACTGGGACAATGACACCCTGTGAGGTGATAACAGACAGGAAGAATCAACTAAACTGTGGATGCTATAGAACCAATGATGGATGGATGTGGACAAGGAACCCAGGGCCTGAGACCAAGATGCTCCAGGGAGCCATGGAGATATACTTGCCTAGCTCCCCAAAGGCTCAGGAGTTGGAGGAACCTGGCTCCCCTGAACACCCAGAGGTGGAGGACAGATTGCCATTTGAAGGGATGACTGACTATTGCTCTGAGGAACTGGTCAACCAAGGCTCTTTTCACAGTAGGCACAGACAAAATGAGACCTTCCCCACCATGATAGGAGACCCCATCTCACGTGCTCATAAGGGCTCAGGAGTGTGTCTCTCCCCATTTCCTTGATGAGTCATTCACACCAATGCCCTCTTCCTGGCTTGTCCTCTTATTTTTTCTTCTTAGTTACCAAGAGACTCAAAGACACAGAATGAGAGAAGTCACATGGACACCAGTGTCTGGCTTCCTGATGCCACACTTTCTTCCTACCCTCCTCAATGCACCAGGCCATTTGATGGGACAGAAGAAGTTTGTTTCCTCCCACTGTGTAACATTCTCTTGGTCAGTTTTCTAGAGTGCTGGGGATGGGACCCAGGGCCATGCCTGTGCTAAGCAAGCACTCTACCACCGAGCTGGGTCCCCATTATCCTCTCCTTTATTAACAGGGCCTTCCTTTTTACCTGAGAGGCTTGTTTTCCAACTAAAATGCAAAACACTTCCCAGGTTCCTTTGCAGTTCAGTGTGGTCATATGACATCATAAGTGAAAACTGTAAAGAGATTTGGAGAACTGAATCTTTAAGAGGAAGGCATTACTGGCTCCTTTCTTCTTCCACTCTGATCATGGAACTGCTGATAAGATGGGTCAGGGCCTCAGCAGCTACAGCAGCCATTGAGCATGAGGGCTTCACAATGGGTGTCACAGAACAGAAATAGGCTGAGCTGTTCTCACAGAGTCATGACCTTCATGGCCTGCCTTTGGATTTCATATGACAGAGAAAGAGAAAAGTGTCCTGTTGTAACCACTATCATTTGGGGATTTTCTGCTGTGAAAAGAAGCTAATCCTATTTTGTAACCTGAGGTGAGGTCCATCTTCTCCCAGGCTCTCTTCCCACTCAGATCCTGGGAGATCAGCCAGCAGGGACTGGGCTGTATGGAGTTCACATATCCAGGGGCAGATGTGAAGCACAGATGTTTTCTTTAGCTCCTACAAAGTTTTAAAAATCAGAAAATACTCGAATATGCTTTCTCTTATTATTCTTGGTGAGTTTTGTTGTTGTATTTTTGTTAGTTTATTTGAATCAGTGTCTCATGTACCCAGGCTGGCCTCAGGCTTACTATGGAACCAATGATGACCCTGAATTCCTGACCCTCCTGCCTCCATTGTTTGGGTGCCAGGGTTACAGGCATGTGCCACCATACCTGGCTTATCCAGTGATGGAGACTGAACCCAGGACCTTGAGATTCTACATGAGAACTGTACCAACTGAACTATATCCCTAGCCCTTGAATAGATCTTAAACTTTGAAGTCCAGGATTCTGGATCCTCTTTGATGGCTGGAGGATCTGGCTGCCAGGCCAGTATTTCAGCACAGCAGTATTTTGTTTGTTTGTTTATTCATGACAGGGTCTCATGCAGCTCAGGCTAGCCTCTAATTCACTATATAGCTGAGGATGACCTTGAACTTCTGGTGCTCCTGCCTCAACCTTTGGAATGCCGGGTTTATAAGCATGTATCATCACAATGAGCATTTAGATGTGGCATCTGCTACCTCCTTGTGATGGTTCCTTATCAAATAAGGATACTCTCCTTGGTCCAAGAATGAGATTTGCCTGTGGCTCAGACTATGAGCCAAATACGTCCACACACTGTCCCTGAACTAGGGACGACCCTGGCTTATTCCGTGAGTTAGTGAATCTGTGTCGTCATCTCCACTGTACAGAGGAGGAAACGGGACTGGGGCTTGTCTGAGGCTGCAAGCCACAGGCCATCGTGAGTTCTGACCGTCTGTACTCTGTAACTGCTCTGTCAGCATTGACTCTGTAACCCTGAGACTCCTGGACGTGTGCTCAGCCTCACAGGGGAAGAAGATAAACTTAACGACCATTGATGTGTCACATTAGGAGGGGACAGATTATCTGAAGAATTACAAATAAGCAGAATGAGAAATTCCCTATATTCCCAAGTCTGGCACAGAGTCAGCCTGGGGAGCTATGTTGAGCAAGTGAGGAGGCCACACTCCTCAGTCACCTGGCATCAGAACAGAGCCAGGATGCAAACCCTGGGTTCCTGCCTCATGCCCAGCCCCACCTGCTTTCCCTCAAGCACACTGCCTAGCATGTTCACATTCAACCCTGGTGCATCTCTCACCAGCAGCCAACGTCGAGCTTTGGCTCCTCCCCAAATGAGGGTCTGATTGTGGTCCTTGGCCCTCGGGACTGCAGGGCCGCTAGGAGGACTAGATGATATCACACACGAGATGGTACATAACAAGTGTAGTGGGTAGCCGTTCCAGCTTTGATCTGGAAGTACCACCCCCACTGAGGCTTTGGTAACTGTCACGCCTACAAGGCAGAGCAGAGAGAGGACCCCTAAAGACCCGAGATCCGGATGGGCTGGCTCTCTTGGTTCCTGGACCCTGGATACTGGAGGTAGACCGAGTAGAGTTCTCCAGAGAACACTGCCGGACTGCGCTACACCTTTCCCAGACCCTGTAACCTATCCCTTCACTTGTAAGTTACCCCACAAAATAAACCTCCCTTTTAACTACGTGGAGTTGCCTTAATATTTTAACCAATAAACAAGTGCTCAGTAAACAGTGGGTGTCGTTTGGATGCACCGTGTATGAAGTTAGGAGATGCAGGGGACTGACATTGGTACCTGGAAATCCTCATCTGCAGCCATCAACCTGACTCTACACCAAAGCCCTGCTCAGATGCAGCTCTGCTCTATCCAGGCGCATCACAATGACCAGAGCTTCCCCTAACACTCCATCACACACCCCACAACACGCAAGCTTACTCTTCTCAGATCCTGGCCTCGGCCTGGGGATCTGGAGAGAAGATGAACCCAGCCACTGGCCAGTCAAAGTCATAGGACTTTCTTCTTTAATTCGTGTGCATTAGTCACAAAGATAATGGGAACATGTAATGTGCTCTGGTCATAATCACCCTGTTACCCTCCTCATTTCTCCTTCTCCTGACCTTCTTCTCACCAGTAGCTTCCTTCCTGATAATTCTTCCTCTATATTCTGCACTTGAGAGAAAATGTGACTTCCTTTTCCTTTTAAATTGATTTATTTAATTTAACATGGTGATCTCTGGTCTTATCTATTTTCCTTCTAATGATATAATTTCATTCTTCTCATGGAACATTTTCTTTTCTTTTTTCTTTCTTTCTTTCTTTCTTTCTTTCTTTCTTTCTTTCTTTCTTTCTTTTTTTTTTAAGAAAAAGCCTCAGCCTGGTCTACAGAGCAAGATCCAGGACAGGCACCAAAACTACACAGAGAAACCCTGTCTCGAAAAACCAAAAAAGAAAGAAAGAAAAAGCCTCATGTAGCTCAGGCTGGCCTCAAACTCACTAGATAGCTAAGGATGACCCAATTCTTCTGCTTCCACTTCCCAAGTGCTGGAATTACAGGCACGTACCACCACATTCCTTCTTCACACATCCACCTGTACTCTACTACAATGAATTAAATGTGCTCCTTCTGAACCTGGCTACCTCAAACTTCCTCTTCTAACTGGCTGGAGTAAACATGACCTTGATACCCTAGTGCTGCAGATTCAGCAGGACTGGAGGGGACCAATACCCAGAAGTATTGAAGAAGTGGCTAACTCAGGGATCAGGCATCAGTATTTGTTACATCCTCTTTGCTACAGTAATTACTGTTGAAGAATTGTAGGTTTTTTCTTTTCTTTTTTTCTTTTCTTTTTTTTAATGTTTTAGTGTTTGAGACAGGATCTCTACACAGCTCTGACTGTCCTGGAACTCAGTCTAGTCTATATAGACTAGACTGGCCTTGAACTGAAGAGAGATTTGCTTGCCTCTGCTGAGTGCTGGGATTAAAAGCCAGGCCCCGCAGACTGTAGCTGTTTTTAAAGTGAAGCACCCCCACTGCACCCCACCCCCACACAAACTTTGTTACATGAGCTGTTTGCTATGGCATCAGCGATGTTATTACCAAAGCCTCTCCTGGCAAAGCTGGAGAGATTACTCCTAAGCAGTCCCCATAATGCAATTTATTAGCTTGAATTGGATTTACATATATTGAGACACAGTTTCACTCTGTAGCCCAAGCTGGTCTTAATCTTGTGACAATCCTGCTTCCACCTCCCAAGCACTAGGAATACCGGCATGAGCACTCCACTCTGGTTGGGGTTAGACTTGAGCTTGGTTTTGCAGGAAGGCTAGGAGAGCCAGAGTTCCTGTGTGCTTGAGAACCTATCTCAGTACAAGCAGTGTGCTGTGTGCAGAATGCAGTTAGGGGACGGCCTCTCTCTCCATTCCTCCTCCAGCTCCTGCCTGGTGTGTGTTGTACGGAGAAGCTCAAGGCAGGGACCAGATGACACCCTCAAAGAGAGTAATGGAGGAAAGTTTAACAGACGGACCCACTACAAAGGTGCGGGCTATGCCTATGTGCTGCCCAGGTAACCTGGACTTCCCTCTACATGGTGAAAACTACTTCCCAATGACAGCTGGATGTCCCCATGTCTGTCTCTCTGCTGCAGGGGCCCGCAGCCACTGAGGCACACTTAGCCGGTCATGTTGAACTGTGGGCACCAAGAAGCTAACAGAAGAGGTTCAAATAATACCAGAGGAGATGGGGGAAGGGGACAGCGCTTGCCTGCCACTCAAGAAGTCTGGGGTTTGGTCCTCAGTACTGCAAAATATACACACAAGCACACCTGATAATGGAGGAGAGTGTGTGGTTAAGCCCCTCCCTCCCTGGGCCCCCAGTTGGATTAACTGCATAGCCTACCATCTGCCAGAGGTTGAGTCCAGAGCTCAGGCTGGTCACCTACCTGCTCCTGAGTTCTCTCACTGCCCTGTCTTTTTTCTGCATCCCCCTTTCAGTGCTTCCTCAGATCTCTTCAAATAAACCCCAAACTGTGTCTCCGGAGCTGTGTCTAGGAAAACCCTAACACCAGGAGCATAGCTCAGGGAGAGCAGCCACACATAGTATATAGATCTTGGGGTCATTGTCTTAGAGACAGGGGCAAGAGGGGAGCTGCGGGGGTGCGGGGGGTGGGGGGTGGGGGGTGGGGTGGAAGCCTGCCCGAAGTTATGGCCTTGCCAGAAAGACAGTTCTCTTTGATGACTCGGGAAGCAGAGGGAATAAGCATCCTGGCTTCTCCATCCTGTCACCTTCTGCCTCTCTGCCTATGCCACGGGCAAGAGTCCATGGTGGTGTGTACACCATGAGGCTGCTTTGGCAGAAGGGCGGTTTGTGTACCCAGCGGTGAGGACAATCAAAGGCTTGTAACCAAAACTCGGCTATTTCCTGGAAGTTTGATCCTGCCTAGAGAGCAGAATTTCAACAGTCTGGGATCTAGAAACTTTGCTAGGTCTGGTCAGGATGGAGCACACTGAGGTACAGAAGCTGTGGCAGGTAGAAGTACCTGCCCCCAAACACGGTAGCCAATGAGAAACACCTGCTATAGCTTTGAGAGTAAGGAACATGGCTGGGCTCGATGGGGCACTGACTGGAGTCAGCTTTACTGTACCTCAGACGGTGGGATTAGGGGTGGCTGACAGTGGGGCCTGGCTCAACAGCCAACTGGACTAGCTGAACATGAACTTTTCACCAGTGACAGTTTCTTCTGGTGGCTCACATTCCCAGAGAGAAAAACCAAGAGACCCCAGTGGAAGTCAAAAGAGCCCCAGCTCCCTCCAGATAAGAAAGACCTTTGCCTCCTTGGCCATGTCCTTTTTACCAGCAAGTTCTTCAGGCCCTCCCAGGGCAAGAAGCCAGGACCTAGACTCCATCAGACAAAGACAGAATCAGCAAAGAGTTGTCACCTTTGGTGGAAAGCAAGTCATTTGCATGGCCCCAGCTTTCTCTAACATGCTGGATTGACTTTGGAGAAGGACCTGACTGGCACAACCCAGACCCAGATACAGAGTCAGAAATCAACCTAAGTACCAACTCTCCCTGCAATGCACTAATCTTCCTGGGCCCAGTGGGCAGGGTCTTCCTGCAGCCTCGGTGACTTCATCTGTAGACTGATAATGGCTCCTACTTCACAGGGTGTGGGATAGATTGGACCGGATGGTGTTTATAAAGCGCTTCCACGACACTGGCCACCAAGGGTGTGCCCGCATACGGTGGTGGTGTCATGTATCCAAAGTAACAACAACAAAAAATCTCCTACAAAGCTACAATGTGTTAGGAATTTTTCTTTTTTGAGACAGAATCTCAATAATCTCAATAATAGCTCAACATCCTCCTGCCTCAGCTCCCTGTAACTAAGGTCACACGCATGTATTACCATCCCTGTCTTAGAAAGACCGTTTTGATCCAATCCATCCGCTCCCTCACTCCCACACGCAACCCAATCCCAGATTCGGATTCTGCAGCTTACATGCAGAATCTATCATCTGCCCCACTGTCTCTCACCTGGATCCTTCCCCGGAGCCCCTCTCATGCTGTCCCCTCATGTCAGGGTGCCCCGGTGTCTCCACCTCAAGGTGCACACAAGTTGTTTAAGATCTTGCTAGAATACAGCGCCCCCTTGGCCTCAGCCAAGACTATGTTTCTAACCAGCTCACCTGGGATGTCAACCTGGCTAAGTTTCTAGACGCCCCTGGAGGATTTTTCCAAATAAAGGCGCAGCAGGCTCATGGGAAGGGCCAAGCCTCACTGGGGCAGTAATATGATTTAGCTTCCACCTCGCCTGCTGGCCTCAGCCCTCCACTCTCCTACCTCCACTTTCCCCTCTGATTTATAGGTCGGTTTATTTACAGACGAAAAGAGGAAATTGCACCTCGCCCAGTTCTGATGTTTCCATGTGCCCCAGTCTTCCCACAGATTTATCCTGTCCCACCTCGGGACACAGTGCCTAGACTTAAGTGTATGTTTCCCTTGCTTTACAATCCTCCTCACTGGTGCATAGAGCTAAACATGCATAGTTTGGGTGTTGTTTTTATATGTTCTAAAGGTTGACCAGAGTCTGTGGAGTTTTCTTCTACCTATTCTGTCTGTCTCCATTCAGTATTGTGTCTTGAGTGCACCTGCTGTGCTTTGCAGCTGAAACTCACATAATACTTTGTGGAGCAGACAGTGCCGGGTATTTCCCCAGAGAGTCGAGGTGAGAGCATCCTGACGTTTCTCCAGCCTGACTGCCCCGGGAGAGATGAACTCTGTGTCTCCAGCCACCCTGGTGTCCTTTCAGTTTTAGTTTCCAGGAGTCTCTCACACACATAACGAATGTCCTCTGCATCCCACCTGCCCTCACCTGGTGAGCTCCAGCCGTCGTTGACTCCGCTAAATCTCCCTAATTACACACTTTTGTCTTGGGATTCTGCAACAAGTGGGTCTGTCCCACAGAATCCAGCCCCATGAATCTCCGGGGCTCCGTGCCTCCAGCTCCGGCCTGTGCACAGTAGGCACCCAGGCAACAGTGAAAAGCCTCGGTGCAGAAGGGGCCGGAAAGAGGCCAGGGTTTGGCGGGGACACTGGGGTCACGCCTTCTGGGGGCTCACCTGGCTGTTATCCAGAGTGTAGCCGCCGGGAAGGTCTGGGGTCCAGCACTCCGGGAAATGGGCGCCAGGGCTGCAGGCCGGCCAAGGGCGGGCCCCGAGCCCTGGCAGGCGGCGTCTCCGGTGTGGGCGGGGAGTGGGCGGGGAGTGGGCAGGACCGACCAGGGCAGCCCGGTAAAAAAGAGCGCGGCCGTCTGCCTTCTCTGAGAGCCCTCGGGACGCGACCCCGCCACCGAGCCAGCGCCGACCCAAAGAGCTTCAGCAGAGGGATCAGCGTCGGGGTGCACACTCGGCACCATGGCCCAGACGCCCGCTTTCAACAAGCCCAAAGTGAGCGCGGAGGGGCTCTGTCGCCCGGCTTCTGCCCCCGGGCTTGCCCCAGGGCTTAGCCGGGCCCAATCCTGGGAGTCTTCATCCTAGATGCATAGGAGGACTCCTGCTGGCTTCTCCCCTCGGCCCAGGCCTGGGCTTGCTTCCGGGATGTCGAGTGAGGGACGATGTGGCAGGGAGCGTTCAGAACCTGGAGGTGCCTCTAGCTGGCCTTCGGGTTCGGCTGCTGCCCACGCCGCGTCCACTTTGGGTCTCAGCCTCGCTGTCTGCAAAATGGGCGCCCAGTGGGTGGGGCTGTGTAGATGTGTGAGCCTGGGCGGGGTCCTGATGTCTGAACATCAGTAGAATGGGGCCCAGGGTCTCTCGCTGTTAAATGTTTGGTGAATGGCTTTATACTTCAGTGTTATGTTTGCTTTGTTGGCACCAGGTAACTTAGGTTTGTGGATGCACCCGTGGGAAAAATCTGTGATCCACGCCAGAAAGGGGAGCAAGACAGGAGGGCGCTGGGGAGGAATTCTTATGCACCCCGGGCCTTTGGCCACAGTGGGTTTGTCTGGGGTCAGGTCATGGCCCTTGACCCCAATGGAGAACCCCTTGTCTCTCTGCCCACAAGCTGTGGCTTCTTGGAAACAATGAGAGTCGAGGAGAGTCCAGGTCCTTAAGGCCAGGTTTGCAACCTTTACAGAATCTGTCCAGCGAGGCACTAGACCCAGCAGTCAGCCAGGCAGATTGAATGGGTCAACAGAGTGTAGGACTGAGGACGCAGGGGGAGGAATCAGAGACAGTCAGCCTCAGACTGTCCAAGAAACAGATGTTGAGTGGTGATGGCGGACATCGCTAAGGCGTTGGTAAGAATCCAGCGTCTGGAGGGGCAGGGAGGAAGGGCAGGTGGGCCTGCTCTTACCATAGAGAACTCACTCTGCCCCTCCTGCTAGAAGCTAGAGGCAAGAAGGGCAGGGCAAGTCTTCTTGCCCAACTCACGCCTCCTGCACATCTTGTCTGGTGCCCCTCGCCATAGTTAATGGCCCTTGCCGCTGAAGGCCTTTCTTTCTTCTCCTCTCCATGGTCTGAATTCTCTCCACCCTTGGTCAGGGGAACCACTTCTCCTGATGGGAGTGATGGAAGCTGAAGATGAATGACCGGTCACACTTCAGTAGCACCTTACCCTTTTGTGACAGCTCTGTGGGGAGTACCAATATATTGCTATCCCCGGTATTGTCACGTGGCTCATGGTGGCAGGTCATTTCCTTCTAGGCCTCAGACTCCACACCTGGAGAAAAGGACTTCATTACTGGGTCTACTAGCACTAGTATCTACGTTAGAAGGCAATGCTGGAGCAGGAAAGTAGCATGTTGGTGGCCACGTCTGAGGTGTGACACGTCTCCTGTCATGGTGGCGGAGGAATGCCACTGTAGCTGGCTGAAATGGGAAGGAGCCACTGTGATCAGAGTCTGGCCAGCCTGTGTAGCTGAGTGTCACCAGCTCAAGTTTACCGAGGGCCCAGCCTACACAGCATAACGGCACACAGCCAGTCCATGCTGGCAATGACCTTACGAGGTGGCCAGTGCCATCTCCATGTACAGATGGGGAAACACGTGCAGAGAGCTTAGCTAGGAATTAGCCAAGCTGGGAGAAGAGCCCACATTGAGGGCTGGCTTCAAAATCCCATCTCCTAAGCCAGGCACCATGGTGTGTACACCTGTAGTTCTTGGTATTTGGAAGGCTGAGACAGGAGGATTTTTTTTTTAGTTCCAGGGATGTTTGGGATAAGAAAAAAACACATAAAAGCCAGACATTCCATGCCCCTGTCTCTCCTGGTGAGCTCTGCAAAAGCCTTGGGGATGAGAGGGCATCTCACCTGAGCCAGGGGCCTTTGCTAGGTTCTTTGTTTCCCAAGACCTGGGACTTGGACAACTTCAAGGGGAGCCGAGCCCACGACACCTTCCAGGGCTTTTTGTTTTGTTTTGTATATATTTATGTGTGTGTGCAGGCATACTGGTGGAGATCAGAGACCAACCTTGGGTGTCGGTTTTCACCCTCCAGCACCTTTGAGATAGGATCTCTTTGTTGTTCACCTCTGGAACACCAGGTTAGCTGCCCCCTGAGTTTCCAGGGATTCTCCTGTCTCTGTCTCACGGAGTCATGGGTATTGCAGATGTGAGCTACCAGTCCTGGCTTTCATGTGGGTTCTGTGGATTTGAACTCAGATCCACACCCTTGTGTTGAAAGCTTTTTACTCACTGAGCCAGCTCCTCAGCTCTGCCTTCAAGACGTAGAAGTAACATGGCTTTAACTGCAGGCTGTGACTGAGGAGGTTTGGGTGGGGCTGAGATCCTATTGTCTTGCCCCCAAGCGATATAACACCACTGGTCCAGCAAGCGGCCTGGAGGAGCACCTGCTACCTGCTTCCTAAGAATTGCTGGGCACGAAGAAGGTGTGTGTGTGTGTGTGTGTGTGTGTGTGTGTGTGTGTGTGTGTGTAACAGTGACCCTTATCACTCTATGCCCACTTGAAACAGGGTTACAAAATCCCATGCTCCAGCTGCCGCCGTGTTAAAGGTCCATCCTGACCTTGTTCCTCTGGCTGTGATGTGAGCTGAGGACCTTTGGAGTAGAGTAGCCGTGAGTACCAGAACCTTTAGCAGCTTCATTCACAGAATCCTGAATGACCAAGCAGGTGACTGTCAGCATCCCATCTGCAAGTGGAGTTGTCTGAGGACTAGAGAGGAGAAGGAGCTTGCTCAAAGCTGCTCCATCTGTGCATCTCACATCTTAGACTTGGAGGGAAGTGGCCCGGGTTGGGAAGGCTCAGTTTCTAAGCCAGCCTTTCCTCCTGTGTAAGTTCATAGGTAGCATGATCCCAGAGCACCTTTGCACTTGGATGTGTGTCTTGCACCGAGTGCGGTTCTAGCTACTTTGTATCGATTATGTCATGTTTCATTCACAACAGCCTTCCGGGATAGGTCTTGTTGTCTTCATTGACATAGGAGGAAACTGACTCAGAGATGCAAAGGAACTTGCAAAAGTAGCTCAGCCAGAGAGCGGCAGAGCTGGGCTGTAAGTCAGAGCAGCCTAAAACTGAAGTAGGTGCTAGTGACTGCTTTGCTAATTAGTCATTTTCCTTTTGTGGGGCAAGAGAAGCGGAGTGTGGGGATGTTACAGAGCAAGGACCTAGCATCAGTGCCTTGGCCTTGGCCTTCAGATGGACCAGGGTAGAACCCCTGCCTCTCAGCTTGGCGGCATTGTCCTCAGGTAAGCAGGCCCTGAGACTCGGCTTCCTTTGCCTTGGGGAAAACCCACACCGCCATGGTTTCTGCTATAGTGCCTGGCTCTAAAGTGTGTGCTTCCTTCCAGGGGTTGCAATGGGCGCTTCCTGGACTCTGGGTCACCCTCATTGCTTATCTTGAGCAGGTGTACTTCTCTGGGTTCTTGGGGGTCTTTTGGTTACCAGAGCCACCTGTTAAAATGAAACTACCCCTGGGAAAAGACCGTCTCGCCCGTTCAGATTTGTGTGACAGTTGTTGGGGAGGGGACAGATGGAGATTTGGTTTCATGGAAGCCTTTGTCTGATGGGGCAGGATGAGGGACCAGAAAGAGGAAGGGGTCTGTGGTCACGCAGGGAGGCAGGGAGGCCAGCCTGATTCCTGATTCCATATCCTGGAAGGCTGCCCTGCAAACTGGGAGAGGACTTCACCTGCCTAGGTGTCCTGAGAGAGTCCTGTGGTGGTACCCCTTGGGGTTGGGGAGGCAGCACTGTGTGGGATAGCCTTAGACAAGGGGACCCCAAAATGAGGTTGAATGCTATATTTATCCTGGGGTCAGGGGTATGGGTGAACTGTGCCTCAGAGTAGCTGCAGGGTTAGATAGCGCTCTGGGGGCTAAGGCCAGGCCTGTGCTGTCTGAGTTCTGCTCTCCCACTTAATTACTAGAGTTAAGTAACTTCACTGTGCTTAGTTTTCCCATTAAATGGGAATTATACCTGTACCCATCTCAGGGACACCAAGTGTGGCCTGCTTCGTGTGGGCATGCCACTGATAGCTCCTGTCTATAGGGACCAGTATCACCATTGTTGCTGATCATCCTGATCACATTTTCCCTCTCCTCTGCCTAGCACCTTGCCTTGCACGCAAGGAACATAAAAGCTTCTGGCTTTAGGCTCAGGCAACTTCCTGGCTATGGTGTTCATCTGTTTGTAGTACTGTTGTGGTCTACGGCAAGCTCCTCTCTGAGCCTCAGTCTTATCACCTATAAAGTGGGGGCAAATGGGCCGCATTCCTAGATGGTGGAGTCATAAGATTTCCCTCAGTTAGAGATGCTTCTGCTGGCTGGGGAAGTTCTGGGGTGGCTTGTGAATAGTACTGGAGAGCTTCACCAGGCCCCAAGGCTGCAGGAAACACAGAAGGGCTGCTTGACTCCTTCCAGTCTGTACCTTGGAGCTACAGGAGCGCAGAAAGGGCTGAGCTGAGCTTGGAGGGCTTCCTTAAGGAAGCAGGGCTGAGACGGTTCATTGCCCCAAGCCTACCTTGTTTATTGATTTCAAACTCAAAGTCAGCAGAGAGGTGGTAGGGCATGAGGTACTGACCCCTGACTCCTGCTCCACCCAAGCCATTGCCAGGATGAGGTAGGAGGAAGGGGCTAGGGCTGGCAGTGGGCACCTGTGGCTCCTCTGGGTACTGGCCATGGTGCTCAAGGCCAGGGCCTGGCTGCTCTGCCTGCCTAGATTCTCTACCAGATCTGCCGTTGCTGACATTAAGACTGGGGGAGGGGGTGGGATCAATGACATTCAACATTTGCTGTGCCGGGTGCTATACTAGGTACCTAAGACCCAGGAGAGTGACACAGACAGGTCCCAGCTCCTGAAGCAGCGAAAGTGGAGTGAAAACAGAGCAGGGGCAGGTATGGTGACACACACCTTTGATCCCAGAGCTTGGGAGACAGAGAAGGGTGGATCTCTGAGTTTGAGGCCAGCCTGGTCTACAGAGTGAGTTCCAGGACAACCAGGGTTATGTAGAAAGACTCTATCTCAAAAAATTAAAAAGAAAATTTAAAAATATCAAAGAGGAAAGGAAGGAAAAAAAGAGAACAGGGCTGTGTGTTTAGGCGTGTGGAGGCCTGGGGACACATTGTGTACTGGGGCCAGCCCTGCCCACCCTCTATGGTCCTGAATCAGATATGAAAGCATCTGGCCAAGGAGTCCAAGATTTAGATCCTTGTCCTGGTTCTGTCCACTGTCTCCAGCATGTCTTGTGACCTGAATGCACCTCTCTGGACCTCACCTCTCTGGACCTGACATCTCTTGGTGCTTCCTGAGTTCCTGGTACACAGTAATTATCTGTTTGTTACTAAGCTGCTTCCTGTCCCCAGCAGCCCTAGGAGGGCTTCCTGCCATTCTCACAGATAATGGCCAACTATGAGCCAGTCTTGCAGAGAGAGGCATGCAACTCCTCCAGAGAGTCAGGAGGCTGGGCGGAGACTGGGCACCGGGGTCAGGATGGTGCTGTGGCCACGAACAAGACCTGCGCTTAGAGGCAGAAGGACTTGGGCCCTGACTCGGCTCTCAAGTCAGTCTGCACCCCCTAGGGAGGGCCTTACTGAGCTTTACTTCACAAGTCCATTTATGCAGCAGCAACTAGATCTAGTATGAACCTTGCCTAGTGGTCGAGAGAAAATGTGATGAAGGGTTCAAGGACAGCCACAGTTCGTCCTGTCTTTGGTGAGGCCAGCAGGACAGTAGTTAGGAGCTCAAGGGCAGACTTGGGTTCACTGACTGATTCCTGAATCTTTAGCGCAGTGGTTCTCAACCTTCCTAATGCTGCCACCCTGTAATACAGTTGCTCATGTTGTGGTGACCCCCAACCATAAAATTATTTTTGTTCCTACTTCGTAACTAATTTTGCTACTGTTGTGGATCATAATGTAAATATCTGATATGCAGGATATCTGGTATGTGACCCCTGTGAAAGGGACACAATCCACCTGTTGAGAACCGCTGTTTCACATATTTCTCTGAGCCTCAGTTTCCTCTTGTGTAAAATGGGTGTGGCGTCCTTACCTTCAAGGTTGTGACTTACACAGTAGACTCCACAGACACCCTAGCTGCTCCTTTTCCTGAACATGGCCCCACCTCAGTCTCCAAACTTGTATACCTCCATTCTCATCTGGGCTGGTGGACTGGCTTCTCAATAGCAGTTTTCTGAAATGTTCGGTGGGTTACCTATCTAAATTTTGAGCTGTCTGTGGAGATGGTCTATGCTTTTGCTCCCCACCAGCCTGCTTCTGTGGAAGCTTCTGTGGGAGCATGGTGGACAGCTGATCCCAGAGTTACCCTTGCCCCCTCCTGGTTCTCTGACACCCTCCTCCGGGAGCTGGTGTGTGTTGGACTCCTGCTCGCCGCGTACCTACTGTGTGTACAGTGAGGGACACCCCATGCAGTAGCCAGCTCCCATCTGGACACATTAGTGTCCTCTGTTGAGGTTTACTCCCAGCCCACTCTCCACCCAGGAAGCTAGAGAAGGCTTTTAAGAGGTGCCTCCCCTGTTGAAAATATTTCTGTTGAAAACCCATCTCTGTGAGCAATTCCCGGCAGGCTTCCTGATTCCAACACACACTAACTCCTTGATCCTTCCTTCTTTCTCTCTGGCCTACTCTGCCCTGTGGGTCTCCTTCAGGTGGGCCTTCTGGACATGCTCTATTGTATCCCTTGGTGTCTGATTGTCTTTACCTTGTGGCTCTGACTTGTGTGTGTCATCGTAGCCTGGGGCTCTAACCTCAGAAGGGTTCTTGTTCTGGTAAGTGGGACAGGCCAGAGCAGTCCAAGACAGCGTGGACGCTTCTAGAGCAGGCTGGTTGGCTATCTGCCTGGAGCTTCGGGGAGCCTTTGTGGTCATGATGGTCTCCTGGGGGCGGGCAGGTGGGGCTGTCACATCCTGACAGATGTTGCTGTTAAACCGCAGCAGAGCACACTGTGGAGGCATCTTGTGTTGACACAGAAGTGCTTTCCCCAGAGTGCCCTTGCGGACCCCTGGCACCCACTGATGGAGACACAGAACCCAGAGACCCTGCCCTGACCCACTGTCTGATCCCCCTTCTCACAGACCAGGCTTCATTTTGCCTCCTAAACCTCCTCCCCCTTTTTCTGTGACCTCCTTTACCCCATCATGCATTAGTGTCTAAATGTGGCCAACTCACTCCCCCCTCAAAAGAAATGAGCTGCTGTGACCCACATCTAGCCTCTGCAGCCTCCTGGGCTGTGTCTACCATTCAGAAGTGAGGTTCATAGGAGAATAATCACAACCTTCTCCACTTTCTCTCTTCCATTTAGTCAAGCTTTTCCCTATCTGGATCCTGCCCTTGCTCAGGCCTCTAGTGTAGGGCTCTAGGGCATCTTCTCAGCCTTGACTCTATGTTCAGGGAAAAAAACAAACAAACAAACAAAAACCACAGGACTGAGGGTGTGACTTAGTAATAGAGTGTTTTCCAGCCTGCTGGAGGCCCTGGCTCCCATCCCTAGCACCCCAAAACACATAAGTACACAGTCACACAACTGTGCCTGAACCTACCCAGAGGACTGAGGCAGAACTGATGAAGCCCAGACATCAGTGACTTCCCAACACTACCCCAGTGTCCTGAAGGGTTTCTACAGCCTGAGTTCTTAGACTCAGGGGCATCATTGTGTCCTCCTCGCCTTGACCTCTGGCAGGGCCTGGCTGCATGAAATTCCTGTGGCAGCTGTCACAGGTGACCACATGCTAAGTGGCTTTAAAGCCACAAAACCCCCTGGGCTCTATTCCCAGCCCTGAATAGACAAAGCAGTGACATCTCCCTGCCCCCGGCCCACACTCTACCGTTCTGGAGGCCAGGAGTCTAAAATCAAAGTGCCTGCGGGGCCATGCTCACCCTGAAAGTGCAGGGAATCAGCCCTTGGCTTTTCCAGCCTCTGGTAGTGTCAGGCATTCTGCAGGCTTATGGCCTCAAGGATCCAATCTCTGCCTTTGTGGTCACATTGTTGCTTCTTGTCCTGAATGTGAAAACTCTACCTCTGCTACTAGGACAAGAGAGTACGTTCAGGGCCTGCCCAGAGAGTCCAGAATAAGCTTTCCCAAGATTGTGGAGGATTCCAGGTGTTAACATCTAAGATTGTGGAGGATTCCAGGTTTTACCATCTAAGATTGTGGAGGATTCCAGGTTTTACCATCTAAGATTGTGGAGGATTCCGGGTGTTAACATCTAAGATTGTGGGTGATTCCAGATGTTAACATCTAAGATTGTGGAGGATTCCAGGTGTTACCATCTAAGATTGTGGAGGATTCCAGATGTTATCATCTAAGATTGTAGAAGAGTCCAGGTGGTACCATCTAAGATTGTGGAGGATTCCAGGTGTTAACATCTAAGATTGTGGGGGATTCCAGGTGTTAACATCTAAGATTGTGGAGGATTCCAGGTGTTACCATCTAAGATTGTAGATGATTCCAGATGTTAACATCTAAGATTGTGGAGGATTCCAGGTGGTACCATCTAAGATTGTGGAGGATTCCAGGTGTTAACATCTAAGATTGTGGGGGATTCCAGGTGTTAACATCTAAGATTGTGGAGGATTCCAGGTGTTACCATCTAAGATTGTAGATGATTCCAGATGTTAACATCTAAGATTGTGGAGGATTCCAGGTTTTACCATCTAAGATTGTGGAGGATTCCAGGTGTTAACATCTAAGATTGTGGGGGATTCTAGGTGTTAACATCTAAGATTATGGGGGATTCCAGGTGTTAACATCTAAGATTGTGGAGGATTCCAGGTGGTACCATCTAAGATTGTGGAAGAGTCCAGGTGGTACCATCTAAGATTGTGGAGGATTCCAGGTGTTAACATCTAAGATTGTGGAGGATTCCAGGTGGTACCATCTAAGATTGTGGAGGATTCCAGGTGTTAACATCTAAGATTGTGGAGGATTCCAGGTGTTAACATCTAAGATTGTGGAGGATTCCAGGTGTTAACATCTAAGATTGTGGAGGATTCCAGGTGTTAACAGCTAAGACTGTAGATGATTCCAGGTGTTACATGTAAGGTCCTAGTTACTGGTTCTAGGGCTTGAAGTGCAAGAGACTCTGGGGGCCCATGGTTGGCCTGGTGTTCCCCCCAAAGGAGGTCACTGCTCTTCCTTGATAAGCCTGGTGGACTGACCTTTGTATGCCATGTCCCCCGGTTTCCACCTATCTCTGGCCTCTATTCTCCAGGCTCTGCCTCCCCTGCACTAAGTGCTGGCTTATGCCAGGGCCTGGTCCTAGACTCCAGCCTCCAAATCTTGTTATGGCAGCCTCTCTCAGCCTGCCTTTCTTGCCAGCTTCACATCTTATCCTGGCTTCTCTGGCCCTTTGCCGCTGGGTGGTTCTGCCCTAGGGTTCCCAATCTCAGCATCTCCCTTCCTCCCATACACTCCCATTTCCCCCGTCACAGGGCCTTTGCACATACTGTTATGGCCACCTGAAATATTCTTCTGCCCGTCTCCTCCCTTCACTTTCTCATCAGCTCCTCTGCATCCTTCAGCACTTGGTTCAGGTCTGCAGGAGGCTGTTTGCTGCCCAGCTGAGTTTGTTTGTTGCTGTCCTTCACAGTGAGGGTTTCCTGTGGGACCATCTCGGTTTATAACTATACATTTACCCACTGGTCCCTAGCTTGTCCCTTGCTGGCCTGTGCATGCCGAAGGAATAAGACAAGACTGTCCCTTTTGCTTGCTTCTGTAGCCCCAGCAACACACAGGGCTTCACTATTTTTACTCAAATGAAAACTCCTAAGTGCTGGGTATGGTGGCTTCGCGCCAGTAATCCTAACACTTGGCAGGCTAATGCAGGGGAATTTCAGGTTTGAGGCCAGCCTGAGCTTGGGCTATATAGTGAGATCCTATCTCAGAGAACAATTTGAGAGATAAAGAATCAGGAAGACCATTCTTGGCTATAGAGTGAATTTGAGGCTATCCTGGGTTATATGAAACTGTTTTTTAAAACAAACAAGTGATAGAGGGCAGGATTTTAGCAATTGCTATATGCCTAGAGCTTCATGATGGACCATCCACATGGTTCATGAAGACCTAGGGGAAAGGCATACTCTTCTCCCCATTTGATGTGAGAACCCAGGGCACAGTGAAGTATCTTGCTCGCTCTGGGTTGCAAAGGAGTGAATAGAGGCTGGCTCCCACTGTGTGTGTGATGCCCTCCCAACCACTTGGCCTAGCTTCCGGGTGGATAACATCCCCCTCCAGCCTAGGCTAAGAAAGTAGAGACTCAGAGAGGTACAGTCACTTGCTTTAGGTAACACAGCTCCATGGGCCAGAAGCTTCAGGGTTCCAGTTGGAGACTCAAAGAAACTCTTAGCCAAATGGGGAAGCCAACAGCCAGTGTGACCCCAAGCTGGGGGTAAGCTGTTCTATCTTCTCCCAGCTGGACGGCCTTAGGAGTGCTGGTCACTTTAAGGACTTGCCGACTAGAATTTTGTCACCTCTGCTCCCTGTTGCTCTGGGCCTGGTTTCCTCTGCTGGAAGCAGGCTCTGTGAGAGTTTCTGGGGCTGCCCCTTAGGTCAGCAGTTCCCAGATGTTCCTGCTCCCAGCGAGATCTGCCAACCTTCTTATCTAGGTCACCAATTTCCAAATGTGGCCACACCTTGGGAAATAGCACTTCTGAGTCTCCCTTGGTCCAGGAAGTTTCCTCCATGATCTGGATCAAGCAGATGACAAAGTCCCTTAGGTCACTGGCTCCTGGCACTTGTACCTCTTAACAGCTTGTGGGAAACACCACCTCCCGGAGGCAGTGACTGCTTTCTTTGGGCCACACTTCTCCACAGTCACTGTCTAAAATCTTCGTCGTGGTTTTTGTACAAGAGTGTACTATCCCACGCTGTTCAGTTAAAGCTTAGACCCAGAGAGGCAAAACAGCTGAGGTCTGCCCTACAAGGGTAGAGCTAGGATCTAGACAGATGGACTCTCTCCAAAGCTCCTGCTTGTGGCCTTGGCTTTGTGTACAAGGTATCATATATGGGACTGGGCAAATAAGGGGTGATCACCAAGACCCTTTCTAGAGGATTAGAAAGACTTAGTTGTCACATACATTGCCTGCAAAGGTAGTCTTGACTAGCACCTCTTTGTGACACAGCGTGGTATTTATATATTTACAGTACTAGGCTTGGAGCACAGGGCCTTGCACGTCCAAGTGTGTATTCTACCACAGAGCTGTACCCTCCGCTGGAATCTGACTTGTGTTTCAGTGTGTGTGTGTGTGTGTGTGTGTGTGTGTGTGTGTGTGTGTATGTGCTTGCATGTGTAGGCCAGAGGTCAATATCAGGTGTCAGTCCTAGAGTGCCACCCACCTTATTTTTCGTGACAGGTTCTCACACGGGGACCTGGGGGGGGGGGGCTTACCGGTTAGGCTAAACTGGCTACTGAACCCCAGGGATCCCCCCACCTCCATCTCCCCTGCCCTGGAATTACAAGTGTGCACCAGCACACATTTTATGTGAGTGCCGATTGGACTCAAGGCCTCATATTCATACTTTATAAACCGAGCTGTCTCCCCAAACCCCAGAGCCTGATTTTTGAGGTGTCTGCAGATGGCCCTTTCTGTTAAACTCAAGAGTTGGCTGAGTGACATGGCTGAGGGCAGCAGCTCTGGTGTGGTGGTGGTTGGCCTCATGGTTGTGATCACAAGTTTGGGAACTGGATTGGGGTTCGAATGCTGATTCTGCTGCTCCCCAGCTGTGGCTAGGGCAAGGGTTGGGTCCCTGTGTCCATTGCTTTCTATGTGACTTTGGACAAGACATTTAACCTTAGTATCCTGAGCTGTCAACCACATAGCACAAGTACTTGGCCAACCCCCCCCCCCAAACACATAAGGTGAGCTCGGGCAAGAGCATCGTGTAGAGTTTAAGAGGTATATTGACTACGTGTCCGGGAAAAGGTGGCTTCTGAAGGGGTCCTCAGGCTCTGCGGTGTCTCATGTTCTTTCTCTGCCCCTTGCAGGTAGAGCTGCACGTCCACCTGGATGGATCCATCAAGCCGGAAACCATCTTATATTATGGCAAGTAAGTCCATGAACAACCACAGTCCTCGCCAGGGTTCAGAGAAATGTACAGCTCTTCTTAGGGACCCCTGGAGATTCCCAGGGCTCTGTTCATCCCTTGTGGGAGTCAAGGCAGCCCTTAATGGAAGAGGTGATGTCCTGGGTGCTTTCCACCCCAGCCTCCATAGGTTGGAGGTGGGAGGCGAGCATCCTACCTCCTGAGGAGCTGTCAGGAAAAGTGAACCCTTCCCTCACCAGCATCCTTCACTCCTTTGTTGTTAAGCACTCTGTGCATGCTGGAAGGACTCAGCTTTTCCCCCACTGTCTCCAGTGTCTAGCCTCAACTCTACCTGTGTGCCATGAGACAGCCTCCCCGGGTATTCAGGTGCCAATTGGGAATTTGTCGCCCAACTCTAGAGCATGGCCCCCAGTTCCCCGGGAGAGTTCTGCTAGCACCCTTCTGTCCATGTTGTGCTTCCAGCAGCCTTTTCCTGACCTGGGTTGTGGCTGTTCTTCAGCCTTGTGACATAAGCACACAACCTCGGCTGTGCTACACTGACTTAACTTAGTGATTCCTTCCCAGGCCACTGGCCTGGGGGGCAGTTCTCTCGATCACCCCACTTTACAGATGGGAAGACTGAGCCATGGCACCAAAGGCTTCCTCAGGAGCACAGGGCAGGGTTTTAGTCCAGGAGTCTGGTAGAGTCTCTGCTGCCATCAACAGCGCAACCTTCTGTGAAGGAAGGGCTGAAAAACAAATAGCTCAGTGCATATCAGGATACCCCATTAAGGTCACTCCCAGATGTCACGCTCAACATCTATGGCTCTCGTGGTGGGGACATGTCTGGCCTTATCTCTGTGGCCTTTGCTCAGCTGGAGCTGGTAGCTATTGCCACAGGGCCTTGCTGAGGTCATTTGGATGGGACGCTAAGATGGGTTCTAGTCGGGTATTATTAAATGGTCAAAGGCGGCTCATTAACCAGGTCAGGAAGACGTGAGTATTCCTGGGTAAAACAGGAAGAAGTGGATATTGAGGGACTGGTGTGATTCTTCTAGCCTCAGTGAGCTCTCAGGACGGGGGGTTGCCCTGGAGTCTTCAGGCAGCGGAGAAGCCCTGGCTTACAGTGCCCACGCCAGTGACCCCTTCTCTGTCTTGGTGACTGTGTTGGCAATCATCTCTTCTTCCTCCAGCTCCCGGGTTTCTGCCCTTCATGGTGCCTCTTGCCTCCTTGCCAGGCCCCTTCACCACCCTGTGGGCCCTCTGTAAAGCATATGAAGACCCAGCCTCCCTCTATTGCCCAGCATTACGCTACTCGGGGCCAGCACCGCCCTGTCTCTTGTCTGTCTGCTGTCAGGTGCCTGTCACGGCCTCAGCATCCTCTGGGCGTCAGGGCTGCAGTGTGACCACTGTCTCTGAACATAGTTAGCAGTGTGTCCCTCTGAAGGCTCTCCAGGATCACCATGGCTGTACATG
The DNA here is from genome assembly GCF_949786415.1 of Peromyscus eremicus. Lineage (NCBI taxonomy): Eukaryota > Metazoa > Chordata > Mammalia > Rodentia > Cricetidae > Peromyscus > Peromyscus eremicus. Next base: position 137,073,742 of record NC_081419.1, on the reverse strand, counting down.
GCCTCAGGAAGGTCATGTGGGCAGGCTGGCCAGCAGCAAGAAGCTTAACCTGGAGGGAACAGGGGGTACTGAGAACCTACCTTATTGGCCAGAACCACAGCAGGGGCAGGGACCACATCCCCATGGTAAATTATGGGGACCTGGGACTGGTGAGGTTTCATGACACTCAGGCTGGAGCAGGGAGGCCTTGGTGTTACTTACTGGGAAACTACAGGGACTAGGCTTATTTTATCTTATTGCTGGGATGGAACCCAGGGCTTCTGCATGCTGCGAAGCTGAAGTCTGAGCCCCTTAATATTCTCTTTTTTAAACACACACACACACACACACACACACACACACACACATACGTGTGCACACACGTGCACACACGCACACCAATAATAATAATAGTGGTGGTAAAATAGCAGAAACCAAGGCCTAGAGGAACACTACGAACTGGAGCTGAGTCACAGTGGGTGGAGACAGCAGAAGGAGGAAGACACACCAAGTTCCCACCAGCTTCCTGCAGTCCACGGGGAGGCAGAGCTCTGGTGTAGGAAGAAGGCTCCAAGGCGAAGGTGTTGGAGCAGGGATGGGGACAGAGTCCTGAGCTGGGTGGCCAGCACAGCAGACCTGTTCTGGGTGGGGCAGGCTGCTATGACATGCCAGACAGGAGGGCAGAGGGAGAGGTCCTGATCCCAGCTCCTGCCCTGGGAATTACGATACTGTACAGTAGCTGTTGTGTCTGAGAGCTTCTGTCTGGGCATATGTCCAGACGTCTCTGCCTGCCCCTGGACCTGATGAGGAAGACATGGGCTTGCCATGGTACTCACCCCAGCATCAGCCTCCCTGTTAGTCCCTTGAGATGTATGGACTTTTCTCTAGCTCTACCACCCTGAATGCATTTACTCTCGGAAGCCAAGCAGGGCTGGGCCTGGTGAGTACTTGGATGGGAAATGTGTGATTTGTCGTGGCTTCTGGCTACAAGTCTTGGAAGGCCTCTACTCTGTCCTCTAGGCCTTGGAGCTCAGTTGCCTCATCTGTACCAGAGGAGAAGCTAGATGGAAGGATCCCCTTGCTTCTTACTGGGGCTACCAGTCTGTTCCATGCCACCCTGGGAGGCCTGGCTGGATCCTGCTCTGGCATCTCATTTTGTTTTCATTTGTTTTGTTTTTTAATGTAGATTTAAAAATTCATTTTACGCGTCTGAGTGTTTTGCCTGCAAGTAGGTACGTGTAACACATGCATGCCTGATGCCTACCAAGGAGGCTGAAAGGCATCAGATCTCTTGGAACTGGAGTTGTAGATGGTCTTGAGCCTTCGTGTGGGTCTCGGAAGTAACCCCAAGGTCTTCTGCAAGAGCAGTCAGTGCTCTTGCCCACTGAGGCCTGGCTGCAGCCCCTCACCCTCAGTTTTATTTTTAGGAAGAGAGGCATCGCCCTCCCAGCAGATACAGTGGAGGGGCTGAACAACATCATCGGCATGGACAAGCCCCTTTCACTCCCAGGCTTCCTGGCCAAGTTTGATTACTACATGCCTGTTATCGCGTGAGTTGTTCCCAATCCTCATGGCGCAGGGCAGCACCTGTCCCTGTAACCAAGACCAGACTGAGCTGCTGTAGAAGGCACTCCAAACCTCCGGCCCTGCTTTTTACCATGGTGTGCACCTGAGCCAATCTCTCCTCTGCCTTTGGACTCCTAATCTCTTATCCCACCAAGAGGCAGAGGAGGCTCTGCTGAAGCCCTGTGGTGCTCAGGCTATGGGATGTCTTGTTCAGAACTCACTGCCCCTTAACACACCATATCCCGAGGCTCCTGCCACCATCACAGATCTCAGAGAAAGAGCCCTTGGCCTAGGTCAAGAAAAGGCATGGGTGCAGAGCAGGGTGGGGCCTGAATCAGGTCCCCCATGCCCCAGTCTGGAGCTTTGGAGGCAGGGCCAGGTCAGGCACCGGAGTGGGAAATGAAGGTGGAGTTGGGTCTTTCTTTGATGTCTTGAGTCACGGGTTGAATGAGGAACATTACTAGTCTTTGAAAAGACCCAGGAATTGTCGCTAAAGAGTGTCAAGAGACAGGACTCAGACTCTCAAAACCTAAGCCAGCCTTCTGACCCAAATTTATCAACTTCTCTCTGTGTCGCTCAGAGCCAACACCAAAACCCACTTGCCAGGTGCACAGTCCTACAACTTTGAGCCCTTGCTTTTTACAGACTCTGACTCCTACTCTCCCCTTGGGTACTAACACCCCACCCTCAGGTCATCTGCCCTTCTTCCCTCTGCCTGGAATGCTGTTCCCTAAAAGCCCATGGTCTGCCTTCCGTACATATCTCCTGTGTCCCTTCTCAGGGAGCCTTGCTGACCATGTTGTGGCATACCACATCGCCTCCTGGCTTTATCTGTATCAACAGTGTTCCTGTCTAGTGGACTGTGTGTTTTCCCTTTACCTGTCTCTCCTGTCAGAAGGTGACCAAAAGGCAGGGATCCCAGCTCCTGGAGTTCACTGTGCACTAAGGGTCTGGGTCTAGTATACAGGCTCAGGACCCACTTAGAGAATGAATGGAACCACAGCTATGGGAGAGCCGTGGGGGTCTGGGGCTGGGAAAGGCAGAGAGCAAGCCCCTCCCACGGCAGAGCTGAGACCCAGCTCCCCCCTCGTCCATTGAACCTCCTCCTGGGGGTGACCCAGTTCCCCAGAGCCGGGCCCCTTCTTCTCACCAAGGGCCGGTGGGGCACTTGCTTCCTTTGCCCGCTCTCCCTGCTCTGGGGCAAGTCCTAACTAGGACAGCCCATCAGCATTCGATCAGTGCTCACAGAGGCTCTCACAGGTCACTTTCTGACTTGCTCGTGTAGCCCACACTCCTCAGCAGCAACTAAAACACTTTCAACATCTGACGGATCACTTCTGGGCCTTTTGGCTGAGATCAAGTGTAGCATTTGTCTGCCTCCATCCAAGTGCTGGCCTAAGTGAGGTTTCTGATGTTTTGGCCATTTGTCCTTACAATAGTCCTTTGATACAGGTATCAGAGAGGGCAACTGACTAGCCCAGGATCACACAGACTATATAAGTCCATGACTATCATTTGCCCATTCCAGAGTCCCTCTGGATTCACATATCTGTACCCCTTTATCATCCCTGCCAGCCTTATATCCATTATTCAACAAATATTTGGCCACTGTGCCCTAGATCCTTTCCTTAGATGAAGTGTCACAGCCGTGACAAGAGAGAGGAAGGGATCTTTGCCTCATGGGAGTCAAGGGGAGATGGGAAATAGCACTTCAAAGAATGGTGTGATAGCTAATGTCAAGTGGTGATTAGGGCTTGGGGAAAGGATACCCAGAGAGAAAGTGGTCTGAGGAGGCCTGGCAGAGTGCAGGGTGCTGGGGCAAGCGATGGGACTGTGACCCAAAGTCCTGAGGTGGGAGGGACAAGCTTGGTGGTCTTTGGCCAGAGGAAGAATGTGAGGCCCAAGACGTTAGGGAAGCTGGTGACTGCCATTGGGGCTGGCATGGAGTCAGATCTTTCTCCACAGTTAGAAGCCATAGGATGCTAAACACATGTTCTGTCATTGAGCCAAACCCCTGAGCCCTGGTTTACTTTTCTTTCTAGATTCTTCTTTAGGGGGTGGAATCAGAGGACAACTTGCAGGAGTCTGTGCCCTGCTTCCACCCTGTGGCTCCTGGCAATCAAGCCCAGGTCTTCAGCCTTGATAGCAAGTACCTTTTCCTGCTGAGCCATCTCACTAGCCCTCCTGGTTTCCATTTTTAATCATTCTCACTGCTACATGGAGAATGAGGTTCAGGACAAACATGAAGACATGCCCGTTAGAGGCAATTCAGTTACTCAAGGGTGAGGGGTCAGAATGAGTTTGTAGGTCAGAAGTACCAGGTGCTAGGACCTGCCAGGTGGCTCAGATCTTCTCTGCAGGTGCCCAGACAGTGAGAGCGTGTGAGCTGGAAAGAGGTTGGATCTAAGGAGGGTTGCAGGCACCTCGCTTGCTACTGGAGCTCCCAAGGAGTGGAAGAAGGTTGTTGCCAACCTGTGTTTTTCCCTTCCCAGGGGCTGCAGGGAGGCCATCAAAAGGATCGCCTATGAGTTTGTGGAGATGAAGGCCAAGGAGGGTGTGGTGTATGTGGAAGTGCGCTACAGCCCACATCTGCTGGCCAACTCCAAAGTGGACCCAATCCCCTGGAACCAGACTGAGTGAGTGACAGCCCCGGAGGGGCTGTGCTGAGAGTGGGCTGCACTGCCCAGCCGGAGAAGGGAGGATGGAGTGCTGAGAGTCCTGGCCTGGTCCATGGACTCAGGGACTCAACTCAGCCGGAAGAGGCATGATCCCTGTCCCTCTGCCTGTGGTTATGCCTCGGCCCTACGTGAAGTGCTTGGCTAGCTGCCCATGACTCTGCCTGGCTTAGCCAGTGACTTCTAGAGGCTTTGTTCAATGAGTGAGTCTGGCCCATCCCCGTCTTCTGGTCTGTACCCCTTGCATCTTGAAGGCCCCCTTGCTCCCTCCCTCTGAGCCATGATTCTGATACATGGAGAAAGTGGTAGTTCAACAGGCCCAAATTTAGCCCCCTCCACCTAGAAATAGGGAGGGCTGTCTGACATCCTCACACTGGAATCTGGCAGTGCCCATGCAGCTCTAAGGAAGTAGCCCCTTACACAAGGGCTTGAAATCATGTCCACGTGTCTCCTTGGAAGACATAACTCGGGGGCAAGGCTGCCCCTCCTTGCTCCAGTTCCATGGCTGCCCATGGCCTTCCCTTGGCCTGAAGTCCTCCCTTCTCTCTCCACACAGAGGGGACCTTACCCCTGATGAGGTTGTGGATCTTGTGAACCAGGGCCTGCAGGAGGGAGAGCAAGCATTCGGGGTTAAGGTCCGGTCCATACTATGCTGTATGCGCCACCAACCCAGTGAGTACCATTGCACCCTGCTGGCTGCCTGGCCTAGCCACAGGGCTGTGCCTATTCTATCCCAGCATCCCCTACCCCATGTGTCTGAGCTTTCTAAGGACACCAGTGAACTTTTGGTGGCTCTGGTGAGTCTCCTTATCAGGAAATCTAGGTCTTGACAGCCATGTGACAGGAAGCCAAAGGAAACTAAACAATAAGGAAACATCCAAGACCACAGGACTCTGTGGTTTGGCCCGGTCTTATCTAAGCCAGAACCTCTTGCATAGGTCTGATTTCTGAGGTATCTGGGATTCCTCCCGTTACCAACATTGGTCAAACATCCAGGGCTCAAGCTTCAACCTGCAGGGCCCATTCTGTGACCTTGGGCAAGTCACATCACCCCTCTTGAGCTTTTACACCTTGTCCTGGGATGGTCACACTCTATACCCCGCCCTAAGCATTAGTGGGAACCAAAGCCAAGGGCTGAGGTGAGGTTACAGGGCTTGCTACAATAGGGCATGGCCTACATGCCTCTTCTCTACCAACGATGCCGCCTGAGGATCAAACTCGGGTCATCAGGCTTATGGCTTTCCCCACTGAGCCATCTTGTAAGCCCACACTATAATAACTTTATGGGGCTCTTAATATAAAAGTGCATGACTCATTAGCAATGAACTAATACTCCTGTGAGTTATATTATGGGCTAAATATTAGGCTCTATTTTCCCATTTTCTGAGTAGGGGTAAGTCTGCCATGGGTGTTGATAAGCACTGAGGGAACGGCCTGCTCATCACCTACTGAGCCCAACCTTTGTCTCAGCGGACCCTTGCCATGTCCAATGGTGGTGGTGTTCCTCTGGGAAAGGGGACTGTGAGGCTTGGGTGGGGGAGACACAGCAGTCAGGATCTGAAGACAAGACACTGGAACCTAGGTTTTCTCTGGACTCAGACGAGGGATCAGAACATTCAGCAGGGCAGCTGGGCAGCCCTACTCTCAACTGTTTGATGAGGTGCCATTGCTCTGTCCCAGGCTGGTCCCTTGAGGTGCTGGAACTGTGTAAGAAGTACCATCAGAAGACCGTGGTGGCCATCGACCTGGCTGGTGATGAGACCATCAAAGGAAGTAGCCTCTTCCCAGGCCACGTGGAAGCCTATGAGGTGGGCCTGAGGAGAGAGATGGTCTTGGGGAGCTTGGATGGTGAGCTTGGGGCCTCCTGAGTCCCCAAGTGTGTCTTGGTTGGGGTTAGGGATTCAGAACCAGGCAGAAACAAAAGCCCCCGCATGGAGATGGGAGAGCTGTGTTTGAGTCTGCATGTGCCTGTGATTTCCTGTGTGACCTTGGACAGAACTGCTTCTTCTCTGGGCCTCATTTCTTGGTTCTTGTGTAACTTGACTTTCTTAAGCTCCACCCTAAAATAGTCTTAGTTTGCTTTAGAATATTAGACAATGCATTTAAACCCTTCAAACAGGTTCAGTGCACAGGAGCTGCAGGGTAAAGGCTAGTTACCACTCTACTCATGACTTGGGAACCAGGCTACACCACGTACTTAGGGAGGTAGCCTAGCCTGACTCTGAGGACAGTCACACCTGCTAAAACTTAGACCCCAAGTGTGGCAAAGACAGTGCTTTCTAGGGACCTCTCGGAGCTACCCCAACCTGTCTCTTCCCCTTCCAGGGGGCTGTGAAGAGTGGCATTCACCGTACCGTCCACGCTGGGGAGGTGGGCTCTGCTGAAGTTGTGAGAGAGGTAAGGAACCAGGGACCCTGGGCCTCTTCTTCCTGATTCTGATCCTGCTCCCAGAGAACTCAGCTCCTCTCTGCCTCTCCACAGGCTGTGGACATACTCAAGACAGACAGGGTAGGACATGGCTACCACACACTGGAGGACGAGGCCCTCTACAAGAGGCTACTACAAGAAAACATGCACTTTGAGGTGAGGGTCGGAGGCTGGGCGCTGCCTCTGGATACCCTATGCCTTTAGGACAGAGGTGGAAGGACAGGCAGGCTGAGTGGGAGGGGCCAGATGATGGTGGTCTCATGGGGCTTGAAGCAAGGTCTTGGCAAAGCGAGCAAGAATGGTGCCACAGCAGGTGGCTCTGCCCCGCCCCCTGGTATGGCCTGGGGCCCGCTACGTCAGCCACACCCCTGCCCCTTGCAGGTCTGCCCCTGGTCCAGTTATCTCACAGGCGCCTGGGATCCAAAAACGGAGCATGCAGTTGTCCGGTGAGATCTGGTTCCTGGGACCCAGTTGGTTTTCTTCTGGAAAGGAAGGGGAGGGAGTGCAGGAATGGGCACCTGGTCATCCTGGTTCATAGTAATGAAGTCACGTTGACTGGTTGGGAAGCAGGCATTTCTGTCTCTGTCCAACAAACGAGGAGTGTGAAGCTCAGATGTACAGACCCAACTAATAGCACTGGGGTCCCATAGCCACGGCAGAATGCCCCCTCCAAGGCAAGCTTCTACATTCTTGTCACCCCACTGTCTCCTGGGCTTTGGGAAGATGAGTCTCATCTGTCTGGGTGTTTGCTACTCTTGGTGCTGTTGAGCATCCCCTGAATGCCAGCTTGAAGCTTTTCCCCAGAGCATCTCTCCCATACTACCTGGCTCCCATCAGCAACTAAGAACTCGGCCCTCCAGAGCTGTGACCAGGTCCTTACCAGGGCTCATGAGGACAAAGCTGTCTTCTCCTAAGGCAGGATACAGATGGAGAAACTTGGGCTGCCACAGCTCTGCCAGCCAAGCTCACACAGATGGAAGGAGTGTGCTCTGAGGACAAGAGGCTCTTGGGCTTCCTTAGCACACGCGTGCACGGGGCCCGTGAGACACCAGTGGCAGGTCTTGGAGACACATGGGTCTATAGCATGCTGGCTAAAGGTTCAAGTCATCTATGCAAACACAAAGGTTGAAGAACAAAGCCTCTGGGAGATGGTGGATTGAGAGGACCAGGGAGAGAACTCACAACAGTGACATTAAGGGACAGGCAGAAACAGAAGGGAAGTCAAAAGTGTGGTGCCAGGGGCTAGGAAGACAACTCAGTGGGTAAGAGTGTTTGCTGTGCGGCATGAGGACCACGTTCAGATTCCTGGCACCCACATAAAAAGCCAGGCATGGCCATGCACACCTGTGACCTCAGTGCTAGGGAGGGGAGTGGAGACAGGAGGATTGCTGGAACTTGCTGGCCTCAAAATAGTGAACTTCAGGTTCAGCGAGAGACCCTGACCCAAAGGACTAAGATGGAGAATGAGGAAGACAGCCAACACCTTCCTCTAGCTCTGTGCATTCTCAAACATGGGCATACACACAAACAGAAAACAAAAACCAAAATTTTAAGTGATGTTTTAAAAAGTATGGTGTCAGAGAAATCCAAGATTGGTGCTTTGAGAAGAGTCAAGTGTCAAGTTCTGGGACTGGAAAGATGGCTCAGTTGTGTAAAGGCGCCCGCCACAAAGCATGGCAACCCACTAACCTATATGGTAGAGGCAGAAAACCCACCACCACAGATTGTCCTTTGGCCTCCACACATACACCATGGCATGCACATCCACATCATAAATACAAATTTAGAAGTGGTGGAGAGATGGCTCAGAGATTGAGAGCACTGGCTGCTCTTACAGTGGTCCTGAGTTCAATTCCCAGCAACCACACGGTGGCTCACAACCATCTGTAATGAGATTTGGCGCCCTCTTCTGGCGTCCAGGCATACATGCTGGCAGGACACTGTATAAATAAATAAATAAATAAATAAATAAATAAATAAATAAATAAATAAATAAATAAACAAACAAAAACAACAAAAAAGGGTGTTGAATACTGCTACCTGAGCAAATAAGGTTGGAGCTAACACAGTCAAGCTCAGTAAGATGGCGGGCAGGGTTGTGCCAGGAAGTTTATGTGGTGTGCTGAAGAGCCGTATGAGGAACCGAGGACTGACTGGGAGAGGAAGGCAGGGTGCCAGACATGCTCCAGTACTGAGAGGGGAAGGCTAGAGGGAAGACAGCTTGGGCGGCGGCGGCGGCTTTCTGGGCTCTCCAAATTGCCCTTCTCCCTGGCTGTCACCTCAGGCCATTCTTCTGGAAGTCTTTGCTTCAGGACTGGCAGGGTGGCTTGAGATCAGCTCCTGAGTTTTCTAAGTGTCCTCCTGGGTACCGGAACACAACCCTTCATGTTGTCCAAGGCTGTGTAAAGATCGAAGGGGGAAATGGGCAGCGATGGTTCTAGGAGTAAAGAGGTCTTTTCTCCCTGCCGGCCCCTCCCCCAGCTTCAAGAAAGATAAGGCCAACTACTCACTCAACACAGACGACCCTCTCATCTTCAAGTCCACCCTGGACACTGACTACCAGATGACCAAACGGGACATGGGCTTTACTGAGGAGGACTTCAAGCGACTGGTGAGTAGGTGTGAGCTGCGGCCCTGACACTTGGCCCAGGTGTCTGTGTGAGGACTGCCTGGGAACTCTGGAGACCCACAGTCGGTTTGCCTGACATGCCAAGCCGAGCCTAGCACCAAAAGCCTTCCACAGAGCTGCCTTGGCACCGGCATCCCAGCTGAGGGACCAGGTGGCTTAGCCTTTGCTTGTGTTGATGCCTCTCCCCAGAAAGGGGTCTGGCTGTGGAAATTTTGTTGCCATTTAGGCTGCTCCTCCACCGAGACCTTGGTCTTGGGCTCTGATGTCCTGAGTGAATCCCTGCAAGGGCCTCTGCCCACATCCAACCTCCCCACATCCGCACTGAGTATGGGGGCCTGTGGTCCCTGCTACGGCTCATGCTGTCCTGTGGCCTCATGCGAGCCCCTTGCCCTGGTTCACGAGGCCACTCCCTTCCTTCTCTTCAACTCCGTGTCTCCCCTTCTAGAACATCAATGCAGCGAAGTCGAGCTTCCTCCCCGAGGAAGAGAAGAAGGAGCTTCTGGAACGACTCTACAGAGAATACCAATGGCCGCCACAGGCTGAAGGTACACCTCTGCGGGGGCCCAGCAACTCTCACCCTGTCCCTCCTCTACCTTACGTGTGTCTCACAGCAGAAGTCCTTGGGGGGAGGGGTACACCTCTGCAGGGGCGCAGTAACAACCCCACCCCGTCCCTAACTTTCTGTGTGCCTTGTAGCAGAAGTCCTTGGGGGAGCAGGGGCCAGCGCTGAGACTAAGTGAGGACTGCCTGGCTTCTGGGCACAGTTGTCAGGCAGCCAACTGTCAGGGTGGCCATTCCTGAGCAGCTACTATCTGACAGGCTTTCTGAAGACTCCTCAACCATCAGGGAAGCCTGGGGTGTGACCCGAACAAGGAGCTGGCCCAGTTCTAGCTCCCGGAGTCCCTTCATATGGCCTTGGAAAGGCACACATCCCCTTCCTTGCAGCGCGTCTTGCTGTCTGTGGAAGGAAGTCACTCTCTGGGCCCGGAATTCTGTGTTCTCCCCAGTGCCTTATGTGTTTTGAGTGCTCTGACCTTTCTGTCTCTCTGACTTGACCAGCAGGGCAGGTCCCCTGAAGATGGCAAGGCCACTTCTCTGAGCCTCAGCCTGTGGATGGAGTCTTCACAACTCTGTGACACTTACCTTCATTCCTTCCAGACCGTGGAGTGCCAGGTCTGTACTCTGATCGGGTGTTCTGGCCAGGGCCCAGGGGCCTTGCCAATCATGGGTGAATCGTGAATTGGAAACCTTCCTTCTAAGGCTGAAAATCTGGTGTTCAATAAAGCAGCTGGTGACTGGTACCTTGCAGCACGTGGTGAATGGGGTCTTGGGACTGGGTGGCTAAGAATGAAGAGTCCTGGGGCCCCACACCGGGGACTGGGCTAGGAGGAGCCAGGACCAAACTCCACAAGTGACTTTTCCAGAACTGTCTGAGCAGATGCTCCTCAACTCCTGGCTCCTTTAATCAGAGTCCTCTGCAGTGATTTTTATTATTTTTAAGATTTCTTCATTTTTGAGTATATGGGTGTTTTGCCTGCATGTATGTGCACCATGTGTGTGCCTGGTACCAGAGGTCAGAAAGGGCACCATATCCCCTGGAACTAGGGTTTAGATAGTTGTAAGCCACCACCGAGCATGTGTATTTCAGAGGACAACTTGTATCTGTTCCAGGGATCCAACTCAGGTTGTCAGGCCTGGTGCAAGTACCTTTACACACTGAGCCCTCTCACAGGCCCCTTCCAGGCTGTGGTAGCCGCTGGCTGTGTGAGGATGGGGTGGGGTAGGGCTCATCAGATGCCACCTGAGGAGTTGTACTGGTCACTACAGGACAGAGGGCAGCACTGGAACCCTGCTGGCTGAGGAGGGGGGAGGGGTACAAAGCCCAGCGGGGCATTTGATGGTTAAAAGAAGGAATCTTAAGCCAGTCACACAAATCATCAGCATTTATTTCCTGGGACCTAAGTATCACTCTCTTGGTACAAAGGGCAAAGAATTGGCCTGTTAGTTTTGAGTCCAAATCTTTTCCCTACAACTGGATCTGTGAGGCTCCATGGGGGAACAGAGCTGCATAGATCATCAGAACTAAGCTTAAAACGGCTTTCAAACCAAAACCAAAACAGAAAAAAGTGATTTTCAGTTCCCCCTTCTCTGCTGAAAAAAGTTATGTTTTTAAAAAATGTAAAAGAGGCTTTAAAAAAGGGCTAGAACGATCTTTCCAACATAGGCGGCTGGCTGGAGGGATGAATGGTGTGGAGACAGACCCTGTTCAGGTAGGGGCTGCTCACCTGGGGGGCAGGGCCTGGCTCGAGCCCTGCCCCCACCTAGCTGAATAAATAACATCCCGTGGTGATGGTGTACCTGGGTACCATGGGGAGGTGGAGGGAGAGTGAAGCCTGTGGGTGTGGGCAGACGACTTTGCTGGAGTACGGGCCACAGAGGCCTCCACAAGGCTCTCAGCTGGCCTGGCTGGCCTGGGATATGGGCTCAGAGAAGAGGCTGCTGGGTTGTGCCAGGGCTCCAGTTCCGGGGGGACAGCAGGTCTCTCTTCAAGACGAGGCGTTAGCATCACTGCTCTCAGGCTGGCTGCTGGCCTCCTTGTCTGGGGTACTTCCCTCTGCCTGTCCTTCTGCAGGGGAGAGGAGGAGGAAGTTTGGGACACATTTGCATACTATGAAGCACAGGGGGTCTGGAAGGACCAGTCAAACTGATCATTGTGGCCAGCCTTTGGAGCAGGCTAAGAGCTGCACTGGGGAGGAGCTGACCAAGGCCAGAGATGCATTAGCTTGCTCTCTCAATGTCCCACTTTTACCATGGAAAGGCTGGCAGGGCTCTAGTATAATAAAAATCAGTAAAGGTCAGGATTGTGGACAGGTGCTAAAAACATGAGATGAATGTGTGCTCTCCAGTGGGGAACTGTGAATGTTAAGTTCCCGGCAAGAAGCACGTGCTTAGTAAATGGGAATTTCGTTGAAGACAGTATAGCAGACTCAACCAGTCCAGCTCAGGAGTACCCACTATGGCCTGCACATCCCAAGGTAGAGGATGCACATATGGACTCCCTGACTCAGCACACCACTGCCAGCATCCACTCCTGCTCCACTCCAGCCAGCCAGAAACCTGGGCTGGCCTGAAGTGATGGACAGCAGTAGGCTGAGAGACCTGCCTGCTCTCACGTCCCTGTGTGAGCTGGGTCTCCTCACTCCCAGCTTCCTCTGGCCTCGCTGGGAGGTGGGACCGGCAGCTTCTGCCTCGCCTACCTAACAGCAGTGTGCCCAGCTCGTACTCCGTTCTCAACCCTCCCAGGGTCAGCACCCTCCACAGAGCCTAGTTATGGGCAGAGCCTGGTTACGGGCAAAGCTCAATCAATAGTGCAGTCTCAAGCCCAGGGACACTGTGAGGCACTGAAGGTCCATCTCACTCTGCATTGGGCCTGTCTTTCTGCCTGAACTGAGCTCTGGGTCTGGCCACTGCAGGCACTCTGTTAAACAATCCACACAGCAGCCTCAAGCTGTGGTTAGAGCCACAACATCCATGAGAAAACAGGCTCAGAGGGGCAAGTTGATGGATGTACATGTGACCAAAAGGTGGAGAGCCTGCTTACTGCTAAGCCCAACTTCTTCCACTAAGCAGCATTCTCTGGAATTTATAGAGACTTGTTGGCAGGACAGCCTCCCGGTACCCCACATGGAAGTCTTGGGCCCTGAATGCTCAGGGAAGTAAATAATTTGGACAGAACTTGGCATTGTGGCTCAAGTGTGTGCCAATCTGAGCCTGCCTGGCATGAAGCTACCTCCTCTGAGGATGGTGACTGAACCAAGGCTCTATCCCACAAGGTTCTTCTGGGCCTCTGGAGGCCTAACACCCATGACTGCAACCAAGGTAACATTTGCATTTTGTGAAGTCCTCTATGAGCTGCGACCCTTTGAACTCCCCATGGTCTTTGCTCTGTTACTCTGCTCCTAGAGACCGCAGGCAAGTCACTTTGCAGAAGCCAGGCTGGCAAGGATGAAGACATTCTGAATAGACTCTGTGTCCCTCACCTTAGTTGTCAGGCTATTGAAACACGGACCCCAAGAAACTAGGAATTCCCCAGGATCTCCTGCTGAAGAAAAGCCTAGAGCCTGAGCCAACCAGAGGGACTTTTCCCCCCCGGAAAGAGCTCTGCAACTTGTCAGACCCTGAGGACAGTGGGCCCCAAACAATGAAGGGTCCATGATGGGCAGGACCACACCTTGTACAGGACTGCTTAGGTATTCACAATTCTGGCCTCTATTTAAACCTGCCCTCATGGCAGGGCCCCAAAGATGAACTTGGAAGGGTCACTTGATCTCTTTGTCCCTCCTTCCCATTGTGGCCATGCTGAATAAATTACCTTTTCCTGATCTTTATGTTAAATTGGATCTCAAAAAATTTTTTAAATGTATTTTTACTTTATGAGTGTTTTGCCTGCATGTATGTGTGTAAGTATTTTACTTGTATGTATGTGTGCCACATGCATGCATGGTACCTTTGGAGGCCTGGAACTACATATGGAGCTACATATGGCTGTGAGCAGCTATGTGGGTGCTGGGAACCAAACTCGGGTCCTTGATAGAAACAGCAAGTGGTGTTAACCACTGAGCCATCACTCCAGCTCCTAATTTGGTTCTTTTAATTGTCATACTGGGGACTGACATCTGAATCTGGCTTATTGGAGCATAAGATGTGACCCTAATTTCTCTCTAACAATCATATATTCTTTGTGCCAGCCCGAGAAGAAAGAAACCGTGCTGCCCAGGGTCAGTGCACTGTCACCCCCATGGCTAGCCTGTGGCTTCTCTTCCTTTAGGCAAAGAAACATCTGTGCTCCTTGTCTGAGAAGACACCAGGAACAGACAGATTCATACACAGCATACTGGAGAGTGCTCACACACAGAGCAGGCCAGAGGCTCGGGGAGACCAGGTAGCCAGGACCTCTTAAGCCTTTGAGGACTATACCCTGTCCTGCTCAAGTTATGTATCACCCTTGGAAGTTCTGACAGAGAAAAATTCTGGGGCCCTTGGCCTGCTGGGTCAGAATCTCAGGGGTGGCATTAAGGCTCTGTCCTCTGTCTTTGTGAGTCTGCTGGGCTCAGAAATGCCTGGAGACATTTTATTGTGAGGCCTCCTCACAGAAGCTTCTCATAGCTGGTCTCTTTGCCCCAACTCTACCAAAGCTGCTCCAATCCCTGGCAGCAAGCACTGTTCTGTCTCCATGTCTCCTTGTTAGACACCAGTCACTGTGGCTAGCAGGCATCATGTACTGGGAGGACCCAAATGCCACAGACTCTCAGTTAGGGCAAACAGTGTTGTAAGGGCATGTATGAGGGGACTAGCAGCTTTGATGGCTAGGGTGGAAGGCACCAAACAAAGCCAATTAGAGCTGAACAGAGCACAGAAGCCTTGAAGAAACCCTTGGCACCATGCCTAGTGTGCCAGCTGGACACACTGCTCATTCGGCTGGGCAGTGAGCAGCCATTGAGGAGGTACCTGTCACATGCCAAACAGTGCTAGTCACAGAGGGCATGTGCTGCAGCTCAGTTCAGAGGGGGTGCTGTGCTTACAGGGGATGGAGACAAAGGGAGAAAAGGGGCTCCTCTGCCAGAGACGAGCTGTGGTCAAGGAAGGCCTGGGCACAAACAGCACCACAATGAGAAGCAACCACCATGTGTGGAGCAGGCAGTTGAAGAAGCCCATCACAGCTTTTGAGAGCCTGCAGGCCTTTCCTCTGGCTGGAAGAGAGAGCATGATGTGTGGAATCAGAGTTGAAGCTGCATGGGGATGTGGCATGAGCCCTGTGGAGCTGTCTACACCTGAGCAAAAAGTAGGGACCAGCACAAGCGAGGCTGAGAGGAGGTGAGAGGCAGGACACTCCCTCAAGGCATAGAGATTGTCATACTAACTATGGTCATTTACTGGGTGAACCCAGGAAACCTCCCAATTTCTCCTGACCTGAGCTGACCTATCATATGAAAAGCTGGGTTCCAGCCCCCAACATCTTCTCTGTTCTGTCCTCCTAAGTCACTTCTGGGTAATAAGGACCAAGAATTCAAGACTAGAGCACCCCAGGTAAGGACAATGCTATGGCTCTGCAAGGTCTGACTGCTCCTGGGTAACGCAGGAGGAAGCCCCAGTGCATTGTGGGAAGTGGTATGGCAAGCATGGCCTTGGTGCCTGCAGCAGAGAAGGACTGGTAGGGAAAGCTTCCCAAGGAAGGGTCTGTAGCTATCTGTGGAGTTGAGCTGAGCAGAGTCCTCTTAAGAGAACAGAGGGAAGTCGGGCGGTGGTGGCGCACGCCTTTAATCCCAGCACTCGGGAGGCAGAGCCAGGCGGATCTCTGTGAGTTCAAGGCCAGCCTGGGCTACCAAGTGAGTTCCAGGAAAAAGGCGCAAAGCTACACAGAGAAACCCTGTCTCGAAAAACCAAAAAAAAAAAAAAAAAAAAAAAAAAAGAGAGAGAGAACAGAGGGAGAAGTGGGGAGCAGGGTGTCCCAGGCAATACTGGGTGTTTCCTCTTGGTTTCTTCACTGGGTCATTCAGCCTGCAGTCACCAACTGCCTGCCATGTACAGGAAGAACAGAGGCCCCTCTCTCCTGGAGCTCAAAGTCAACAAAATGAGAACTTTGAGAGTAATATGGCTGGGGCAGCCCATCAGCTCTCAGAGGCCACTCAGAGCATCTGCTAAGCTGGACCTGAGAGTAAAGGGCCATTGGGGATGTTCTAGATGGGTAACAGTGAAGTAAAGGCCCTGACAAGGATGCTCTGCACCATGACAGAGAACTAGACAAAGATGGCTGAGTGGGGTAAGGTGTGGTTAACAAGGCACAAGTAGACCCAAGGCCAGGCAGCTGGCAAGCAGTGCGTGACTTCTGGGAGTACTGAAGAGCATCTTGGCTCTGCGGTGTTACCAGGGAGTGTGGGGCAGAAGCCCAACAGGACTGGATGGCTAATGAATCCTGCTGTCTGCAGTGCAAGACGGGCAGGGATTCCTAGTGAACAGCAGGTAATATGGCAGCTATGGGGAGGATGAGAGGATGAGGCATGAGGAGTTAGGATAATCACAGAGATCTGACAGGGCTTGGTGGTGGAGTGGGAGCAGGAGAAGGAAAGTGCCCTAGATGCTGGCTGGAGCCCCCAGGACCAAAATGCTGACATTCTCCAACCTAGACATTGGCTGGGCTTTGCCACTGATCAATAACAGTCCCAATATAAAAACACTTCTCTGAGGAGCTGTAGAACCTGGAGACTAGCAAGAGCTAGCAGAGTACCTCCCCACCTGCCCACTGGGATGCTGGGCATTGGCCTGACCTGCCCCCTCAAGTGCCAGCTCGCCCATGTCTCCAGCTAGTTTCCGCACGCTCACAGCCTCTGAGTCACCCTGGATGTCAGGGACTGCATTCCGACGGCCCGTTCGGTCGCAGGAGATGAAGTCCGAGTAGGAGGACTCGACCTCCATCATGCCTGTCGCATCGCTCCTCAGGCCTGTAGGGACAGGAGCAGGAGAGCAGAAGTGAGGCGCTGGCAACCTCTGACAAAATGGCATGACTATTTTTCCACTGAGAACTGAGAAGAAAGCATAGCAAACAAAAGGGACCCAAACCACTGTAGTCCCAGCTAGACCACTATCCACATCTTAGAGAACAGCATGGAGCCAGGGGGTGGTGCAAGGCGGTAATCTCAGAAATGGAGGCAGAGGCAAGATCTCTGTGAGCTCTATGCCAGCCTGGCCTACAGCGAGTTCCAGGACAGCCAGGGCTATGTAGAGAGACCTTGTTTTATTAGAGAGAGGGGAAAAAAAGAATGTGTGAGGCCCAGGAAGATGGATCAGTGGGTAAAGGGGCTTGCCACCAACCTGATGGTCTGAGTTCAATCCCCAGACACCACATGGTAGAAAGAGAACTCACTCCTGTAAATTGTCCTCTGATCTTCATACCTTTGTACCTTCTCTCTCTCTCTCTCTCTCTCTCACACACACACACACACCTACACACACACACACACACACACACACACACACACACACACGATGAAATAAATGTAAAAAATATCTTTAAAAAGAGCATGCATTCAATCTTCATTCAAAGTAAATTTGATGATCAGCATTTCCATGCTTACCATATCGTGTGCCTGGCCTGTCTTGGGGCTACAGAGGGAGCAAAGAACAGCCAGCACCATTCCCCACCTCACAGAGCTTAGAGGTCACTGTATTTAGCATCAACCTACCATGGCTTAGGCCATGATCACGTGTTCAGGGCTTCAAGGGTGCTACAGGGATGGCCAGGACCCAACCAAGACTTGGAATCAGGAAGTACCACAGCAGTCAAGATCCAAGGATGGTGTGAGAAGAATCTGGGCATGGTGGTTTACACCATGTTGTAATCCCAGCACTCAAGGGACTGAAGCAGGAGGATGGTTGTGAGTTTGAGACCAGCCTGAGCTATGCAGCTGCATGTTGAGCTCTGGGATAATAGAATGAGACTCTGTCCCAAAGTAAAATTTAAAAATGGCCAAAGAGAGAGGCAAAGAGTGTCCTAAGGAAGGGAACAGCAATTCCTGCTCTGAGGAAGGACAATGGGTAGAGTGGCAGAGCAGAAAGGTCTTGTAGGAGGGGACAGTGACACCGAGGGCCCTGAGGGTGGGCAGAGGCAGACCACGTCCCGGCTGTGTATTTCAAAGACAATTCTAACGTCTGTGTAGAGCAGGGCCTGGACGGGAGCAGGTTAGGAGGCTTCAGGAGAGGTCAGGTATGAGAAGACAGAGGGATCAAGCAGGCCTGAGATGGATTCTAGACACAACCTGAGAAACAAGCATGTGGGCAGTGTCTGGTTGACGGGGAATTTTGGTTTCTGACATGAGTCAGGAGATAGTGAGAGGCGTGGCTACTGAAATGGGACCCACAGAGGAAGGAGCATGTGGGATACCAGGTGGGTGGAAAGCAACTGTTTACTAGTTAATCGCCTGGCTGGCTTCAAGTTTCCCATGAGCCCTCCAGTGGGAAAGGTGGGGCAGGCACATGAGGAGGCTGGAGAGGAAACAAAGGTGTGAAACCAGAAACTGTGGTAGACAACTCTCTGAGCAAAGAGAGGACACGGTAATTATTTAGGGATCATATCATACATCACATGTACATCTACACATCGTACACCACAGCCTATTCTTTGGAGCAAAGACCCTATCCCTCTCTGGGCCAGTTTGCCCACCTGTAAAATGGAGGCGTGGGGAGATGGAGGGGGGCACACAAACTCTGTGTGAGCAGTCCCCACTGCATCCAGCAGATGGCGCACCCTGCCTAGATTTCTTAGCTGTGGTCTTAGCTGTGGTGAGGGCCTCAGCTGAAGAAATTCCTGGAGGTGGTTCCTCCTGCTAGCCACTCAGCCTCCCCTTCCTTTAGGGAAACTGTTCAAAGCCCCAGTACAGGTAAATGGCTGTCTGCAATGATGATAACACCGTAGGAACAAGTACAAATGACAATGCCACCAGCGGAAAGAGTGACAGGACAGTCACCAGGCTCTTGTTTCATATCCATCACTCTCAATGGCCCCACCCAGTAAATAAGCACTGTGTAGCTTTATAACCTGACTTGGAAAGGTCTCAGGCAGATCCATGTGGCTCCCAGGCTCAGATGTTTCCCCATGTGACACCAGCTGCCCATGGGATGGGTCAAACCCTGGACAGCCCACACCATCTGCTGCAGCCTGTTTCCTCCATGAAAAGGAGGATTTGTGTCTGGATATTCAATGCACCAGACTGAAAGGCCTGAGCTTGGCAGCCAAGCCAATATGCTCTGCTGCTTCCTTCCAAGATGCTCCACTCGGCACCTGCTCCAGAAGAGGAGTGCTCTATAAATAAACCTGGATCACATTGCTTTCATCCACCCACCTACCCACCCAGCCATTCTCTCCCCCTGCTACCTATCTATGGGATGACAGAATGACTCCACGGGCTGCAGGGGAAGGCTCTGCTGCCACAGAGTGCTGCACTGTTCTTGCCTATCTCCAGGATCTGACACCAGCAGATGGAGTTACCTGCTAATCTCAAGTGCCAGCCACTCTCTGGGACACACTCCCTGGGGCTCTGACCTTGCTCCTATGAGCTGCACAGACAGAAAGTAGATGCTGTTGGCACTGAGAAAGATCACTGTCAAGCCCCAAACCCAGTCCTGGAAAGCATCTGTCCCCATCCCTCAGGGAACAGGGATTCCAAACACAGCTCTGGGGAGTTTTCAGCTCTCACACCAACACCTAAGCTCACATTTCTTTCACATCTATATTCTTCACCCTGTGGTGGCATAGACCTGGAATCACAGCTACCTGGGGGGGCCAAGGGAGGATGATCTCAGAGTCAGCTAGCCTAGGCTACATAGCAAGATCCTGTCTCAACAGATAGACAAACATGAGGAAATGTTCATGTATACTGTTAAGTGAAATAAAATCATATAATCACATAGCGAATATTTAAATTATGAGTGATTTTTTTAAGTATTTTATATTTTCTCTACTTTTTTGAGACAAGGTCTCGTGTAGCCCAAGCTGGCCTTGAATTCACCATATAACCACCACTGGCCTTAAACTCCTGATTTCCCTGCCTCTATTTCCCAAATGCTGGGATTACAGGTATGCACCACACCTGGCTTACTTTCTAAATCCTCCTTAGGGAAATAGTTATGTTTCTATTATTAATTATTTTTAATGCTGGAGATGTGACCCAAGGCCTTCTGCATGCTAGGCAAGTGTTCTACCACTGAACTACAACCCTAGCCCATAAATTATCAAGTTTTAAGATATGTGTGCAAGAGGAATAAAACTCACAAGGTGCAAGAATTAGGTGTCTCCAATCTACTCCAGACACTCTCCCCAAGAATTGGGTGTCTCCACCCTACTCCAGATACTCTCCCCAAGAATTGGGTGTCTCCACCCTACTCCAGACACTCTCCCCAAGAATTGGGTGTCTCCACCCTACTCCAGACACTCTCCCCAAGAATTAGGTGTCTCCACCCTACTCCAGACACTCTCCCCAAGAATTGGGTGTCTCCACCCTACTCCAGATATTCTCCCCAGCACGATATATCTTGGGTTCTCCCAGAAATGTCTGTGTCATACACAAAGTCTTTCCCTTCCTTTTCCCTTAAAATTTTTGCAAACAAAATTTTCATTTTATATCTTTATTATTATCGTGTGTGTGTGTGTGTGTGTGTGTGTGTGTGTGTGTGTGTGTGTATGCATGTAACATGAAGTGCGTGAGTGTAGGTGTGTGGCAGCCACATTGCTCATATGGAAATCAGAGGACATCTTTGCGGAGCTCTCTCCTTGTGTCCTTCTGGGTGGTCAGGCTTGTGAGGCAAGAGACTTTAACCACTAAGCCATCTTGTTGGGAGTCCTTTCTCTTCTTTTGGAGAAAGGGTCTCACGCTGTGGACCAGGCTGGGCTGGGACTTACTATATATCCCAGGTGGGTCTCCAACTCACAGCAATCCTCCTGCTCTAGCTTCCCAGATGCTAGGATTACAGGCTTGAACTATCATGTCTGGACAAAACTTAATTTTTCATCTTGCTTTTCTTCATTCAAGCATATGTCTTAGAAACAAGTCCAAATTCCCCTGAAACCCTGTACGACGATGATATCAAAACGCTAAAAATACATCCAAAGTCTCCTAGCCCTCAGCTGTCGCTGGCAGCTGCATGATGATCCTCTGCGGTCACTGCTGCAGACCGATTTAACTGCTCCCCACCCGTAAAACCTGGAGCCTGTTTCCTTAAAAGCAGAAATGCCACATCAAAGGCTCTGTGCTTTTTCACTGTCCTAAGTCCTGCCCAATTTTCCTCCACAGGCTGTTTTATTTTCATTCCCATTTCAACCATCCTGTGCTGCTAAAACAGAATACCTGAGTCTGAACCATCCTCAGCCCCATGCTTCATTTGAATACGGAATGTATACACAATCAAGGTTTTAATGATCACAAGTCATTCTTTTATAATCTCCCTCCCACAAGGACAAACACCGTCTTTCTTTTCTGTTTCCCAGTGTGCCCTGGAGGGCTTTCCAATGCCTGCATGCACTGGGTACTTCATATTTACTGAATAAATAACGAACTACTAATAGCCTGAGTCCTCCTCCTTAGCAGCCAGGCTGGGTCACTATCAGCACCCTGTGGTAGGTGTAGGACTCCTCTACACTCCACTTGAGAAATGAGAAGAACTGAAGTGCCTGAACTACTGGTGCTCCCATGCTCTCCTTCAGGCTCTTCTCTGTTTCCTCTCATTGCTCTGCACATCTCTCCATCCCGTGACATGGCCATCCACCTGCTCAGCATCAACTCTCTCATGCTGAGATGCAGACACCTGGGTGACATCAGTAGGAACAGCAACATTCTGTTCCTTCCCAGGCCTCTTGTTTATTCTTTCTCCTGGGCGAGGAGCTACCTCCATAACCTGCTGCCCAAGACAAAACTCTATGGCCCTCAGCTCACTTCTTCCACAAGCTGGCCTATGACAGCGCTTTCCTTCTGGCATATTCATCTACTCCCTACCTCTACCTCCGGCTCACCCTCAGGTCCTTCATCCTCTGCTGGCATGAGGGACACTCAAAAACAGTCAGGCTCATGGTCACCCCTGGCTCAGAAAGGTTCAGTGATTAAAAGGAGTAAAGCAAAGCTGAGTATGACTGTATGTCTGAGACAGAGGCAGGAGGATCAGAAGTCTAAGATCATTCTTGATTATATAGTAAGCTCAAAGCCAGTCTGGGCCACATCAGACCCTATCTTAAAAAGATAAAATAAGGCTACATGCACTGATGCATTCACACATATGACATGAAAGAATATTCTCAATAAATGGTCAGCAACACGTGGGTCTGTGCTGCTTTCTCCCCTTAGCCCTGGCCCATCCTGGATTTCCAGCAGAGCAACAGCTTTGATGCATTCAGGATCACAACAGGGCCTAGTCCATAGTATATGCTCAACAAATAACAAAAAGTTTACAGCAGAGTCGAACTGAGGGGGACTCCAGAGCTCATCTAGAAGAGCCTCTTGCTACTTGGAAAAGCTGAGGCTCAAAGGAGAATGCTAGAGGGTCACGGTGGTACACTCCTTTAATCCCAGGAGGCAGAGGCAGCGGGGGTGGGGGTGGGGGGATTTCCGAGGCTAGCCTGGTCTACAAAGAGAATTCCAGACCAGCCAAGATGACAGCGTAAGACCTGATCCTAAGTAGTAGTAACAGTAACAACAACAGGAGAGTGCTATACCCAAGGTTCTAGAATCTACAGGTCCTAACGCCTAGTGCAGAGCTCACTGCTCTGCCAGCTGAGTGGTCCCAGAACATCACAGAGGTCAGAGGCTGCAGATGCACTGTGGTGAACTCATCTAGTGCAGCTGTCCGGCCAGCTTCCCTACTTACCACTGGGGACATAGTGGCTTGGGCCTAACCAAAACACTCCAAAGTTCCTGGGCCGAAGTGAAGATACAGTAAGAATACAGGCTTACAGGGGCTGGAAAGTTCCATGCGATGTGAGAGGTACCAATTAATAAAACATTGCTGTGTCCCACTGTGGCTGAGGTATCAGCAAAGCTTCCCTTCTGACATTTCACCCAGCTCCTTTGTTTACTCTCTAACAGTGCCGCAGAGAGCCAAAAGCTACACCTCCTTCTCCCTGCTGTCACTGCTGGGTGGAATAGGGATTCTACCAGTAGGCAATCCTGGCCAGCATGTGCACTATTTTACTTGACAGACCTAGCTTACAGGCCAAGTTTAGGATGTGATGAACTGTGTTCTAGACTCAAGGTGTAAGGAGCAAAGGCTGAGCCCTGCATCCTAACAGCAGTAAAGGTCTGACTCCACCCTCAGTGCTCACACAGAGGGCAGACTCCCAGACCCTCTTCTAGCTTCCTTTCCTGCATCTGAATAATGGAGTGTGTCCGCTAAGTCTCTTCCAGACTGGATATTTCATTGTCTACTGCACCCCACCGATATGCCAGGTACCTTCCCATGTGTGGGGTACACACTGCAGACAAGAAAAAGCATTGGGTGGGTATGAAAGGAGATGGGAGGGTTCTCCAGCTGGACACATGGGTCAGTTAGAGGTGGTAAGTCAAGGAAGTGGCTTCGGGGTTAAAATGAAAAAGAGAGAAAGGTCAAGTGCCAGGTGTGGTGACATCTGACTACAATCCCAGCACCTAGGAAGGAGAAGCAGGAAGACTCCCAGAAGTTCAAGGCTGGCCTAGTCTGCACAGAGTCCCATAGGGAGACCGCCTCTCAGAAACCAATCGATCAAACTAAAACACCGTACCCCACACGAAATGAAGGTGGCTCAGGAGTGATCCAGGCAGAGCCAACAGCCCATGTGTGTCTAATAACGTCAATCTGAGCCTGTGCTCCATGCAGTGCTAAAGATCAAAACTCTCTACGTTATCCCTGGAGGTCTGGGGAACTCTGTGGGATCTGGATGCTTTCGGGGAACCCAGATGATCTTGACACTCAGACTGGAAGGGAGAAGCCCTTCTATTCTGGGGTCTTAAAGTCAGAGGCCGAAGGCCCTGCAGGTGTTACTCTCGTCCCCACAGGATGACATCTCTTTAGGGTCTCTGCTGCTCTCCCAGGCTCTGAAAACTGAAAAGGCCCTGGGCTGTGCCAAGAGCTACAGTCTCCTTGAGTCTGCAACTCTTAGTCCTCATTGCTAGGGCAGATTCCATTACAACCCCAAACTGATTTCCAAATACATTTGAAAGGTCCTTTCCTGCTTTTTTTCCTTTTTTAAAAAATAAAGTATTTTGCAGAAGTTACAGAAAAAGCAAACAGATTTTTTTTTTTACAGAGGACATAGGGTATGGGAGTGTGAAACGGTCTTGTAGCAGGTTTCTCAGGGTAAGCAAAACTGCCTCGTTCCTCTAATGCAAGAAAGAGCTGTGGGTAGCTGATGTTTGGAAAGCCAGGATCTACTAAACCAGCAGACCCCAAACTCTCTTCGAAGAAAGCTGGAAGCAGACAGGCAGCAAGGCTGGCATCAAAGGGCTCCCTAGTGCCCTGGGGCACATACAGTGCAGGACCCCAGAGTGCTCAGCACCCATGCAGAGTAGCCCTGGGCACAGCTTTGATCAGAGGTGCCAGCAGGCTCCCAGCCTCTGCATAGGGAAAGCCCAGACTTCCACGGTCAGGGCGCAGCAGTGAAGCCTGCTGTGGGAAGTGTATGATGAGAGGAAACAGTAGGATGCTGGCCCAGACAAGACCACCAGTGACCCTGTAGTGCCAGGGAGCAGGGACAGCTTTCTGTTCATTTCTTACTTCTCTAGTCACTTTTCCCGTGGGGTGTCCTGACACTACACCCTCTGGGTCCCCTCTCCTACTGGAACCTGTACATTAGAGCTTCTCCCCCAAGTCCTTGGTCCTGTGATCTGTGTGCTCCTGGGGGGGGGGGGGGCGCAATGCCTTCCTTTGAATACTATATGTTGATGTCACCCAAAGAGCTTCAAACTCTCTTAGAATGTGTGAATCTGCCCACTTGGCATGTCACTGGGCTTCCTTGTCACCAGCAAACCTCACCTGTCAAGCTATCAGCCTGCTCCCTCCCAGTCTTCCCTTTTCCTGGGCTGCTGGAGTCGAGAGTGTGGAGCCATCCCTCATCCTCCTCCGCCACCCACTTACAGTTTGTCTCCAGGTTCCATCACTTCTGCTTGCAAGACAGTCTCAGCGTGCCACTGTCCACCCGCTAAGTGTCATGCAGAGGCCCTGGATGCAGTCCTGCATCCCTCTTACCCAAACTGCTGCATGGCAATTTCCCATGCAGTCCCAGAGTTGTTCTCGAAACAGAAACTGGGCTGTGTGATTCCTCGGCTCCATTCAACATCAGCAAGACCCTAAGCTCTCGTGTCAAGCCCTGACGTCCCACTCTGACCCAGCCGTGCCTTCCCTCACAGCTTTTCATCATTTCCTCTCACTCTCAAACCTAATGTGATTCCTAACCTTTCCAGGCCTCTTCCGTCTGCCCGAAGCATTCTTGGCCACTCTCACGCTCGTGCACTGTAAGTAGACAGGTGACACTCTAGTTTTCCAAGGTTCCTGCTCTGAGGTCTGCAGGGCTCCAAACCACCAGGGTTCCTCTTTCTCACTGTGTAAGTCAAGAAGGCCCGGGGCCTGGAGGCTACTGCAGTGGACTTATATAACTAGGGTTCTGAAATCTAACATCTGTCCCAGAGTGGGCCCTTATGGTCCTGGCCGACTCACCTGACCAAGGCACGACTGTGAAACATGGGTGCTAATAACTGCCTTGAGTGTGGCTGCAGGGATTCTCAAAGCTCACTGGTAACAGAGCTCCGGTGGTCTCTCTCTGGCTATAAACCAAGGCTAAGACAAAGAAAGCATTATCATGGCTGTTTTGCAAAAGACAGGGGAGGTCAGTATCTTGCCCAGATCACACGGCAGATGTGGAGCAGGATCCAGTCTATAATCAATCAGGCTAGAGCATGGAAATGACCTAGAATAAGGTCTAGTGTCTAGTACGATTGTTTGTTTGTTTTTCGAGACAGGGTTTCTCTGTGTAGTTTTGGTGCCTGTCCTGGATGGATCTCGCTCTATAGACCAGGCTGGCCTTGAACTCGCAGAGATCCGCCTGGCTCTGCCTCCCGAGTGCTGGGATTAAAGGCATGTGCCACTGCTGCCTGGCCAGTATGATTTTTTTAAGTGTCTGTTTCCTTTCTTTTTCTTTTTTTTTTCTTTTGTCCTCTGCCCACCCAGCCACCCCAGTCTCTAGCCTCAAAGAAAGAATTTCACAAAGTGGAACAGGAAACAGGGAAGCCTCAAGAAAGCGTTCTACTGTGCTCGCCAAAACAAACAGCAGATGTACTTAACCACACTTAAGCAGAGTTCTGTGCTGAATTCTTGCACTTGTGATTTCTGGTTTTGAGTCAGAGTCTCACCATGTATCCCAAACTGGCCTCAGCCTTCTGATTCTCCTGCCTTGGCCTCCCTATCGCTAACAGTACAGACCGGTACTATCACACCTAGTTCTCCGCATTGGATTTTGTGCTGGAGATCAAATTCTTCAGTCTTTGCAATGATGACTGGTTGAGTCTATGAATTTGTCTCAAAATTCTTTATCCACAGCAATAGGAAAAATAATGTGGGATACCAATTTTAAAAACTTCACCCTCTTAACAGCTACGCTGGACTCAGCAGGGCTGTGTTGTGACTTATGTGCTGTAGGGGCTGGAATCTGTCCGTCTGGGATTCTAAGGAGGCCACTGGGATGAAGTAGCAAACAGTCTTGCTGGATCTTTCAGTGGCTAGGCATGCTTCTCCCCAGCTCTCCTACCATTTGTGCCATACCTAAGCTTAGCTTTAAGCAAAACTTGCTGAGAGGATCAGCTCCCTCTACTCTGAAGGGAGGGGCAGGAAGGGATAGTGAAATCACTTCCAGGCAGGCTTGCCAAAGTCCAGGCTGGGCTGAGCTCCAGCTCTGCTGGTACCAGGTGGACACGGTTCCCCCAATCTTAGGGGTCTCAAGTACAAATGAAGGGGGAAACAGCCCTCTATCTCTGTAGTAGTTCTGCAATATGTCTACAAGCTGTCTGACACTCTGCCTAACAGGACTGACTTCTAAAAGGCTGGGAATGTAACTCAGTGATGGAGCACAAACCTAGTATACACACAGTCCTGGGTTGAAGTTTTAACACCCTCAAGAAAATAAAAAAGGTAATGGAGGGTTCTAATTTAAATCCTTTGGATAAGTTATGAGCTAGCTTTGGGACTAACTTCTCTTCCTCCTTTTGTCCTGGGGATCCCACCCAGGGTCTTCCGAATACCACTGTGTCTCTAATTTCTAACATAAAATGAATCATGGCATCTGATTTCTAGGACAAAGGTAGTGCATCTCCTACAGTGTCCACTTGGCTCTCCTGGATACCTGTCCTCAGCACTTGAGCAATACAGGAAATCAGAGGCTGCCAACCATGAAGAACCCAAACTAGCTCCGGGAAGTGACCCCACGAGGGAGCCTGAGCTACATGGATGGAGATGCAGCTGGCCAGTCACTGGCTATTACATGCCCCTTGTTAATTCAACTCTAGCCAATATCTATGCGTGAGACATAAAAACCAGAATTACCCAGGTAAGCCGTCCAAAGTCCTGACCTACAGAAATCAAGAGAGAAAGTAACTTACTACTGCCGTTTCCACCACCAGGCATCAAGGTGATGTGTTATGTAACGGTGGAGAACCAGAGCAAACTTGAGTTACTTCCAGCTCAGGTTTCCTCTCCAGCTCCTCCAAGAGCCTATCAAAGTTACCCAAAAAAATATAGTGTGTAGGATGAAAAGAAGCAAGATATTATTATCACTACTCTTCATCCATTAATCCAAAAAAATGTACTGATCACTCACTGTGTACCAGATTTGTGACTACATATGGGCATAAAAACAGCCAGACACAAGTATAGCCTTGAGTATATAGTTCATGGTCTAGTGAAGAAGATTGACTAAAAATTCCTTAACTCTTCACAACTTAAAGCGTGTGAGACACATGGTGGAACTGCTAGAGGCAGTGGGTGTGCTTCCAAACCCTTTCCCCTCAGTGGGTCTGTAAATGACAGGCGGGACGGGGCATTGGTACAACAGCCCTTGTTGACACTTTACTGATGGGAGAGCATGACAGTCCACATACCTGGTAAGTGGGAAGAGTTTAGGAATACTTCAGGATATCATATATAAACTTTAAAATGTCACAAACTCAGGCAGCAGTAGCGCACGCCTTTAATCCCAGCACTTGGGAGACAGAGCCAGGCGGGTCTCTGTGAATTCGAGGCCAGCCTGGTCTACAGGACAGGCACCAAAATTACACAGGGAAACCCTGTCTCAAAAACAAAAAACAAAAAACAACAAGAAAAAAGACTTTTTGGGCTGGAGAGATGGCTCTGTGGTTAAGAGTACTGGCTACTCTTCCAGAGGACCCAGGTTCAATTCCCAGCACCCACATGGCAGCTTACAACTGTCTATAACTCCATTTCCAGAGGATCCGACACCCTCACAGATAAATGTGCACATAAAATAAAAATAAAATATATTTTTTTAAAAAAGTCATAAACCTTGGTAGATAAGAGCTATAGCTAAAAGGAATAGATGGAATGATAAAAGACACCTGGCACCTTCTTCCTCCTCCTCCTCCTCCTCCTCCTCCTCCTCCTCCTCCTCATCTCTGTGCATGAGCACAGGTGTGCACACACACACACACACACACACACACACACACACACTAAATCTTAAAAAAAAAACCCAAAAACCTTCTGCCTCTTGCCTACATCAATCCCAAAGTGATACGGATCAGAGACATGCTCAGAGCTTCTTAGCTAATAAAGCCATTTATAAACTACATTAGAGTCAAATTTCATTTTTCTAATTATTCTCTGGGAAGGCCGCCCTCCACGGCACCAGGATCCTCACATTATTACTTTCTACGTGTCAAAGCCTCATCTGGAGACATAAAGTAGATCAGCAGTTGCCTAGGGCTGGGAAGGAAACAAGAGGGTGGTAGAAAAGGATGCAGGGTCCTTTGTGGGTGATGGAGAGGTCTATAATTGACTGTGCTGATGGATGTCCAACTATGAAAGTACTGAAGGGTACTGACTTGTACTCTTTAATGGGTGAGCTATGTGGCAGGTGAATTCATGAAGTTGTAGAAAGAAAAGAGCCTACCTAATTATAATGGAGAGAATCCCTTCTCCTGTAGACACCAGTGCATTAATGCATTATGCCCTAAGCCTTCCTTCGGTATTTCAGATCACTCCTGTGAAAGTGGTTTCTCATACAAACTGTGACACAGCAACATTCTCAGTTTCACAGTGTATGGGGCCCTGTGCAAAACTGTTTCTTATTTTTCTGCCTTTTCCCTAAAATAAGGAAGGTAAGCAGGGATGCTTTAGTCACACATCTCTGACTGGCTCATTGGCTAGGTAATCTATGGCAAGTCACTCGACTCTATACAGTACAGCAGTTTCTCCACGTGTAAAATGATCACACCAACTTTCTTAGGGGCATTAAGTACAATAGCATGTAAGATGCCTTTAATGATACCCCTGGTAGTGGAAGCCAGACTGAACTGAAGCTCTCAACATAATTTTGTTTTATTTTATTTGAGACAGGGTCTGTCTATTATGTAGCTCTGGCTGTTATGGAACTCCCTATATAGACCAGGCTGGCCTCAAATTCAGATATCCACCTGCTTCTGAGTGTAAGGATTATGTCCTTAATTACGTCACCAGCCTGCGACGGTGTCCCAGCCTAAAAAGCGGGCGTGCCCTCTCTGTGCTCTCTCTTTCTACACTCTCTCCTTCTGTATTCTCCCTTCTCTGTGCGGTCAGTCTCTCTTTCTTTCTCTCTCTCTCTCTCCCTTTTTCTCTCAATAAAGCTCTAGAAAGGTAACCATGGCTCATGATTCTTCTGCCACCGATACATCCAGCACTCTCCTCCACCACTTAACCAACATTTGGTGCCGTGACTCAGATAGACCACCGAGGACCTGCTGTGACCACTGCTGCTTGCCCACCTCCTCCCCCACCCAGAGAGACTGCGAGACCGAAAGCGCACACACATCCCTCGCCTCTGCTGGACCCCCACACAGCTACCACTACTGCTACCGCCATGATTCTTCACCACAGTGAGTGAGTCCACTGTTCTTTTGGCTGTAGTTTGAGCTATATTCTTTGCAATGGAAACCCTGGGAGTTGTCCTCGGGCTGTGCTGGAAACAGCAGGCACATTTTCACTCCTGACGAGGGGGTAAATGCTGTCTCGGGTCCACTGTGAAACAACTGCAGCACAGCTGTAGCCCTTAGCATCCCTTGACGAAGAGGATGGGTAACTTGAGCTGATTCATAGATCTCTCTTCACTCCTTGGGGACTCCCAAGATTGGAGTCTGATCCCAGCTTGTTATTTTAATTTTTTATTTTTCTCTTGGCTACAGCCATTGGACAAAGGGGTGGATACATTTACCACTTACATTGGCGGATAGGGGCGGGTACCAGTAAATCTGGCCACATAATAGCTTCGCAGAAACTTCTGCCAGCGAACGGGCAAATAAAAAAGTTACTTTATCCCCAAGCTTTCTGCTAAAGCTCTGAACCCTTCTCCCTCCTCATTTCTGCCTCTGCCACGTGCAACCTTTTCTGTCTGACTTCCGCCGGCAGTAGGCAGGCTCAAATGGGCGGGCTTGGGCGGCTTCTATGGACTCTCATCCTAACTCACCTTAACTCTACCCACTCATTCTCAAACTGCCTTGAGAAGCACAGACGGGTCTGGTAGCAACTGATTAAGATCCATACAAATAAGTTTACAATAGTCAGGATGGCTCTTAAGCCAAAAATCAGCTTATAGCCTCAGACAAGTCTTCCAAAAGGATCGGTTTACAGCCTGCCTCCTGGCAGATCTTCCAAAAGCTGTCCTTAAGTCAACAATCATGAGAAAAAAAAAAATTCAGAACACGGAGTAAAATCTGTCCCTTGTTCCCCAGACCTCCCTGACTAAAACTTAAGCATCTGGAGAGCAAGGGTCCTGACCCCACAGGCAAAAGAGTCATCTGTGGCATTTAAGGTGTGCCAGGGAAAAGATAAAAGCCTGAAAACGTAATTGCCAAGTGCTGGCACTCGCTGACTCCCAAAAGCTATTGGGTCCCTATTTTAAGTGAGGAAAAAGGCCACGGGCTAGTGAATGCCCTGCCAGGCTATCAACAGCCTTGTTAAAAGTGCCACCTAGAAAGACAACCAGTCATCTGACTGCCCCCAGGCACCAAGACTCATGGGTACATCAAGCTAAGACCTCCAGCAGACCTAGGCTTGGCTACAGACATGACAGGGAACCCAGAACACAGCAGGGAAGCGATCCGTTTCTTTCCTTCTGGACACCAGAGCCACTGACTTGGTCCTGGGAGTTTTGGGATGTCACCTCTCCTTTCTCTATTGTCGGGTACAGAGGACAGCCTTACCCACCTCACCAGATTTAATTGCACTTTCAGAGTTACTTAATGAAAAAAAGATTTCCAGCTAAGATAAGAGCTCATAGCCTCACTCCAGATCTACTGCCTGTGTTTCTCATGTGCAAACAGACAGGGCCCTGATCTTTGCCTTGTCCCTAATTCAAAAAAATAAGTTCTCGCCGGGCAGAGGTGGCGCACACCTTTAATCCCAGCACTCGGGAGGCAGAGCCAGGCGGATCTCTGTGAGTTCGAGGCCAGCCTGGACTACAGAGTGAGTTCCAGGAAAGGCGCAAAGCTACACAGAGAAACCCTGTCTCGAAAAACCAAAAAAAATAAAATTAAATTAAAAAAAAATAGTAAGTTCTCATGCACCACAAGCTTTTGTCTTCCCAGTTCCCTGTTCTAACTCACTGTTCAGCTAATGGTACAGGACCACCACAGAACCAGAGTCCAGAGATCAGATAAAAAACTGTAACAGAAGGTTCCCAGCCACAGCCAAGAAGGATACATGTCTCCAGAACAATGGATGGCAGACGGTATCCTACAACGCCTGTCTACCTTGGAAGACTCCCTTTCCCCATTCCCCCAAGAGCCAACTGACATCCAACCGTCAGCTGAAAGCAGCTTTTGAGAGAAACGACGCCCCTATTCCCATCTACCTGCTTTTTTTTATAATAAGCAAAAGTCTGGGATGTAAGGATTATGTCCTTAACTAAGTCACCAGCCTGCGACGGTGTCCCAGCATAAAAAGTGGGCGTGCCCTCTGTGCCCTCTCTTTCCGCACTCTTTCCTTCCGTATCCTCCCCTCTCCATGCAGTCTCTCTCTCTCTCTCTCTCTCTCTCTCTCTCTCTCTCTCTCTCTCCCTCCCTCCCTCCCTCCCTCCCTCCCTCCCTCCCTCCCTCCCTCCCTCCCTCTTTCCCAGTAAAGCTCTAAAAAGGTAACCACGACTCGTGACTCTTCCGTCACTCTCCTCCAGCACTCTCCTCTGTTGGCATGGCCGCCACTACAAGCGCCACCCCTTAACCAACACTGAGTGCTGGGGTTAAAGGTGTATGCCACCATGCTCAGTCCCAACACAATTCTTGCCGTTATCAATGTCGCTTCTCACAATGGTCTTTCCATGTACTCAAACCAGTAAACTAATGTCATGTTCAGAGCACTTGGGTGTTGAGTAGAATGAATTAAGAACCAGGCTGAGCCGGGCGGTGGTGGCGCATGCCTTTAATCCCAGCACTTGGGAGGCAGAGCCAAGCGGATCTCTGTGAGTTCGAGGCCAGCCTGGGCTACCAAGTGAGTTCCAGGAAAAAGGCGCAAAGCTACACAGAGAAACCCTGTCTCGAAAAACCAAGGAAAAAAAAAAAAAAAAAGAACCAGGCTGTGTATTTCATGATGTGGCGTGGACCACATGGTAACCATGCTGCTTGACAAAGTTCCAGCATTTTGACATTGCAGGCCACACTTCTCCAGCACCTTTTTACTTTCATTTTTAATGGTTCTCAATAGTAATGCCTTTCTCTTTGGGAAATTTTGTATGGGCTTTTGTTTTTTTTTTGTTGTTTTTTTTTTTGTTTTTTTTTTTTTGGTTTTTGGACAGGGTTTCTCCGTGTAGCTTTGCGCCTTTTCCTGGAACTCCCTCTGTAGCCCAGGCTGGCCTCAAACTCACAGAGATCCGCCTGCCTCTGCTTCCCGAGTGCTGGGATTAAAGGCGTGCGCCACCACCACCCAGCCAGTCTTATTTCTGTGCTACAGTGTAAACCATACTCTAGATAACACGTCAGCTCAACAGGGTTAAATGATGGCTTCCAATCAACCAGATAGATGTTTAAACCTTTCAGCATGACAGTGGTAAAAGTCAAACGTAAAACTTACATATATTCATAGTGTGTGGTGTGATGTTATGTATGTATTTGTGTAACATATACATTCATATATATATACATATACTAAATCATCTAAGTGATTACTACATTTAGCTAATTACATATCCATCACCTCACTATTTTGTGATGAGAAGACCTCAGATCTATTCTCTTAGCAACTTTCAAGCAACCAACACATTATTAGCTCTAGTTGTCATACTATACATTAGACTTGTTAGTATTATTCATTTTATAACTATGAACCATCAAATCTGCCTAAAATTTCATTTTTAAGAACCTCACCAGTTCTCCATAACAGCTACACTAATTTACATTCCGACAACAATGGACAGGCGCCTCTTGGATTTCCTCCTGAGCCTTTTACAACCGTGCTTCTAATGCATGTGAGGCAGCTAACTCACTGCAGTTCCAGTTGCATTTCCCTGATGATTAGAGAGATATGAGGTTCTTCCCATGCATCTGTCAGTATGGTACCCTAGGGAAAGTAATTATTGGGATAAAGTAGTACAAACTTCTGGTTCCAGCCCTCAGGAGGTAGAGGCAAGACGATTGTGATTATAAGGCCAGCCTATATCAAGCTGATAATAGAAAAATAAATAAATAAATAAAAATTAAAAAAAAATAAAGCCAGCCTAGGCTACATAAAACCCTGTCTCAAGAAAGCAAAAAAAGAAAAAACTTAAAAGGCCAGGTATAAGAACCATGACTAATCCCAGCACTTGGGAGCAGAAGGCAGGAAGATGAGGGATTAAAGAAAACCTTAGCTGGGGCTGGAGAGATGGCTCAGCGGTTAAGAGCACTGACTGCTTTTCCAGAGCGACCCAGGTTCAATTCCCAGAACCTACATTGTAGCTCACAACTATCTGTAACTTCCAAGATCTGACACCCTCACACAGACATACATGCAGGCAAAACACCAGTACAATAAAATAAAATTTAAAACTAACTAAATAAATGTTTTAAAAAAGAAAGAAAGAAAACCTTAGCTACAGAAGGAGCTGGAGGCCACTGTAGGCTATGTAAGACCCTGAGGGGGTTGTTTGTTTAAGTATGTGGAGGGGCTCTGGATATAGAAATGTATCTCAGCTAGTACTGTTTGCCTAGCATGCACTAGACCCTGGGCTCAACCCCTGGCACCACAGAAAGCAGGTGTGGCAGCACTGGGGAGGCAAGAGGATCAGAAGTTCAAGGTCGGGGCTGGAGGAGACATGGCTCAGCTGTTAAAAGCACTTGTTCTTCCAGAGGACCTGGACTTGGTTCCCAGCACCTGCAAAGTGGCTCACAACCATCTGTAACTCCAGTTCTAGAGGACCCAATACCTTTTTATGACCTCCACAGGTAACAGGCATCCATGTGGTATACAGACATACATGCAGGCAAGACACTCATGCACATAAATAAACCTAAAAATTAAAAAAAAAAAAAAAAAGAAGCTCAAAGTCATCCTTGGCTATATAGCAGCTTCAATGCCAGCTGGGGCTAGATGAGATCTTGTCAAAAATACAAAAACAAAATAAGAAAGCCAGAGGTATTCCAGCACTTGGGGAGAGTGGGAATAGGGCTACTACAAGTTTTAGGCCAGCAGGGGTGACACGGTAAGATCTCATCTCAAATAGCAAACAAAAAAAGCTGGGTGTGGCAACCATGCCTGTAACCTCAACACTTGGGAACTGAGGCAGGAGAATCAGGAGTTTCAAAGCTATCTAAAGCTACATAGGGAATCTAAGGACAGCCTAGGCTACATGAGACCCAAACACAGACCACCAAAAACTAAAACAAATTTAAAAACCACCAATAATCGAACAAATATAAAAGAATCAACCATAACCAAAAAGTAACCATGAAACCCTCAACAACTAAGTACTCTGCTCATTTTTAATGGAGCTATTTGAGGTGCTTGTTTTTGTTATTAAGTTATATGAGTTTCATTTATTTTTATTTAAATCTTTATTGTATATAATGATTTACAAATGACTTCTTTTATTCTGCTGTCTACCTTGCATTTTGTCTATCTCCTCTGCCTCTGCTGTATATAGTCACACTTCTTTAGCTTTAATGTGGTTTAGATGTCATATCCAAAAAGTTGCTGCCAAGACCAAAACCATGGAGCTTTTATCCTCTATCCTAGGACTTGTAGAGCTCCAGGACACGTGTGTACATCCATGTGGTCTCTTTTCTGTCTCTCTGTCTCTGTCTCTCTCTGTCTCTCTCTCTCCATATTAATGTGTGGGTGGGTACACGTGCCTATACATACACGAGGAAGCCAAGGCAAGGCAAGACTTACTGCACTGAGCCAGGGTCTCTCCCAAGTCAGAAGCCTGCCATCTGAGCTAAGGTGGCTGGCCAGTGAGCTCTCAGTACCCACCTGTCTTCACCTCCCAGTGCTAAGGTTATAGGCACCCAAATCCATGCACTGCTTTTTATGTGGATAGGGGAATTTGAACTCAAGTCCTCAGGTCCCCATGCTACAGGGAAAGCGCTCTTACTGCCAAGCCATCTCCCCAGCTATCAGATCTTACATCTAAATTTTAGGCCATTTTTTTAGTTGGGTTTTGTGTATGGTATAAGAAATATACCATTCTTTCTCATGGATCATCTTGCTTTCTCACTTATTAAAGAGGCCGTCTGTCCCTTTCTCCACTGCATATTTTTGACCCCTTTGTCAAAGATTAGCTGACATTCCATGTGGAGTTTGCTTCTGGACTTTCTATTCCAGCACACTGGCCTGTCTCTATGTCTGTTTCTAGGCTAACACTCCACCACTTTAATTGCTAGTTTTGTAACATAACTTAGAATCAGGTATTGTGGGACCTCCAGCTTGGCTCTTTTTGCTCAAGAGTGCTTTAGTTATTCATGGTCTTTATAGCTTCATAAATTTTAGAATTTTTTTTTAATGTAAAAGAAATCTTCCTAAAACAAGTAATTCTAGAAAGCCTTCTGTTGTGGCTATGGCCAAGCAGATACCTGTTTCTGGGAGAAATGCCACTTCAGTTCTGATAAGGACAGTGCTAAATGTGTATACTGCTTTGGGTAATGTGGATACTTTGGTCACACTGGTTCTATTGGCAGACTCTTTAGATGGCTTGGCGTAGATACTGTCCTGAACAAAGAGGATTCCCACCTGCGGCGACCCTCTCCACTTGCTCCAGTGGAGCCGTCACTCAAGGACGTCACTCCACTCAAAGGAGCCGTCCTAGTGGCCATGGCTCCTCATTAGAGGAAGGGCACCCTCCGTGTGCATCCCAGGTTAGCACAGGCATCGCTCCCTTCCTCTCACAGGAGTAACAAAGCCTTCTCTGTGAGCATGGCTGCAGGCCCAAAGGAAAATATCCAGGGAGCTAAGCAGACACACTCCGAGCTGTCAGGGAAATCACACACAAGGCAGAGAGGTGGCCTCAAGGCATCTGGAGAAAAGGTCTTAGGCAAAACACTAACTGGACAAGCTGCCCCAGAGCTCAGCTCTAGATCATGTGTTAGTCACCAAGAGAGAACAGAGGAGCTGTGTCTCTTGTTTCTCCACGGCCTCTGCCATATCTGACCTGTCTACAGAAATACATACAGTACTGCAGGTGCTGCAGCGTCAGAAACAGGCTCTTCCACTTCATCCGTGTCACCAGGAGGTCACCTCTTGGAACCTCAGTTTCGTTATCTGTGACATTTGGGTATTTCACAAGACTAAACTCAGTGAGATTAAGAAGCGTGAAATAAGGTGGCCATGGTAGTGCTCAAGCAATCCCAGCACTTGGGAGGCAGAGGCAGAAGGATCTCTGAGCTTGAGGCCAGCCTGGTCTACAGAGTGAGTTCCAGGACAGCCAGGGCTACACAGCAAAGCATAGGTGTGTTTATCCTAATACTGTTCTACACGCCTTCTGTATGGCCATGGCCAAGCACACACCTAGCCTGCAGCCAGCATCCCTAAAGATGGCATCATGGGAGAGAGGCCCTTAACACAGGACAAATAGCAGCTGGTGGACCCTGGGATCCCTGTGGGCATTTCAACAAGGCATTGTGTGACTAACAAGCCACAGGGGCCTGAAGCCCCAACTGAGCACATACAATACCCACAGCAGAATCAAACAGGAGGGAGCGAATGCCTACCATCCTTTAGTAGACAAGGCAGCTGGTGCCCACAGCTATGAAGGGACTTGTGCAGGGCCACCTGTACAGGGCTACTCTGCTTTACACTAGATGACTCTACCCACCCACCTCCTCATTCTCTCCCAGGAGATCACCTCCCCAGAATGTAACCTTTCCTCATCAGGTCCACCAGCAGGAGGAGTACAGGCCCTGAGGAGAGGGGATGAGGGCAGATGGGGAGGGTAAGGAAATTAACTTAGCCTAATTTCCAGAAGGGTCATCTTTCTAAGCCTGACTCAGTGACTTACTGCTTAGAGCCATAATGGTCCAGCCATAAGCTGGACTCATTCATAGCCATTTGCAGACTCAGCTTCACCGGTGGCTCCTGCTCTGTGTTACAAAGCCCATGCACACCACTGTATCCTCAGGGGCACCGAGCCTCTCAGGCCTCTGGACCTTCCTTGTGCTGCTCCAGAAGCCTGGAGGCCTGCAGCCTGTTTGGCATACTCCTCTCCAGACCATTTCTCACCTGCTTCTGCGCCTAGCGCTGACAAGTCACTCATCTAGCGACCGGACTCTTAAGCTTCCTGAAGGCAAGGACTAAGTCTGCCACTTCTGCTGTGGCAACCAGTATCCACCTCACCCCTGCTGATAAACTGAGCTAAAAGACCATTTCCTGAGTGAGTCTAAACTGAGCTGCATTAGAGCTGTGCTGCTCCTACAAGACAACCTTCCTCACGAGTCCCTGGTTGAGGAACACAACAGAACCAATGAGCTCTTCACAACTGAAGAGAGGTGAGCTTGCTGCCAGGCTCTCAGCACCTTTCTGACAATTTTAGTTGTGGAAAAGACCTGGGTAGACATGGGTCAACTGGGCACATGTGGCCACTGACACCTGCATGAGTGGGCAGATGGCTGTGGACAGAATACCCCCAACTTAACAATGCATGGCAAGTCACAGGATTTTCAGATTTCGGTGTTGTGGGTGAAAAGCCAGGTGTGGTGTGGTCATGTACAACTTTCATCCTACCATTTGGGAGGCAGAGGCAAGTGGATCTCTGTGAGTTCCAGGCCAGCCAGAGTAACATGGTAAGACCTTGTATCAGAAAGAAAGGAAGGAAGAAAGAGAGAGGGAGGGAGAGAGGGAGGGAGGGAGGAAAGAAGGAAAACCAACAGCCATGCCATCTGGTTTAGACCATGTACCTCTATGCCAGAATACCTGGCTATCATAAAAACTATGACTACTGACCCTAGGTGGCACACTTCCAGGCAACCCATTCACACTGTGTATGCAGTTTGTTTCCGAAAGTAAAGAGCCTGTCCCAGCCCTCCTATAAGAATGCTGGGCTGTGCCCATTTCTTTGGGCTGGGCTTTGCTTGTTTTGGTAACTCTAACGAAGTCTTAAAATGACAGTTCCCATAACATGCCCTGGTTGTTGTGAATATTTCTTTATAACAGAAACATGCAGAAAAAGTTGGCGTCACACCCAGAGTTGCTAATCAGCTATGTATGACTCCATCTGTTTGGATATATGGCTGAAGAAACCTGCTAAGACACTGGAAGGAAGCTGTCTTTCCAATGCCTGTGGGAGTCAGGCCTGTGACATGGCAGGTAGCATGCCATTATATAACTGCTGCTAAGAGCCACCTGCCTTTTCTTTAGGCGACGAAAATTCCCCCTAAACTTCATTTAGAACCTAATGACTTTCTTTCAAGCAAGAAAAAGGAAAAAAACATGTAGGCAAACTTGGGATATGATGGCACAGAAGTGTGAACTGCATAGCTACCCACCTAGTTTA
This sequence comes from Peromyscus eremicus, assembly GCF_949786415.1. Classification (NCBI taxonomy): domain Eukaryota; kingdom Metazoa; phylum Chordata; class Mammalia; order Rodentia; family Cricetidae; genus Peromyscus; species Peromyscus eremicus. Next base: position 137,034,747 of record NC_081419.1, on the reverse strand, counting down.
ATTTCTTCTTCTTGCTTGCATCTCTTCAGATTTTTCACTCTTGATTAATCAGTGTGGAAGTCTAAGAAACAAGAAGAAAAGAAACTGAGATTAGAGCCAGACACACTCTGGGCTGTCTGCAAACTGGAGCAGCCTTTGGGAAGACGAGTTTGCTGCAGTATCTGTTAACGTGGAATGAGCACTTTCTTTGAGTGAACCCAATGTTCAGAAGTCGGTACCAGAGATATATTCCAACAAGTAAAAGATACTGTGTGGAATTAGCTGCCTATATGGGATCGAGTCAGATTCCTGGGTATCAGTATGCCAAGACACCACATAGCCATTTCAAAGTGTAAAGAACTAACATGGAAAGAAGTTAATATTTAGTTGCTTAAAAGAATATTGTAGCCAGGTGGTAGTGGCTCACGCCTTTAATCCCAGCACTTGGGAGGCAGAGGCAGATGGATCTCTGTGAGTTCAAGGCCAGCCTGGCATTCAGAGCTACTTCTAGGACAATCAGGAAGGAAAAAAAAAATCATGAAATTACATATATTGAGTAAAAAAAAAAAACTGTAAAATTGCATATATTACTGTTGCTTTTTTGTGGGGGACAGTCTTCCTATGTAGTCCCAACTGCCCTCACAATCTCCTCCTCGGTGCTGAGGTGACAGGTGTTGATGGCACACAGCTACGTACATCCCTGCATGTGGGACAGTAAGCTGCATTTGCCCTGACTCTTTTGGGCAGGAGGGGAGTGGTGGTGGTGGTGAGATCACAACAGAAAGGGCTTCCATTCCATGGTGCTGTTCTGTCTTTTTGAGACAGGTTCCTGCCTAGCTGGAATGCTATGTGTTGGCATGCAGGTTTCTGTGAACTTCAGGTCAGCAAGGCTACAAAGTAAGAGCCTGCCTATCAATAAATAAAGCCTACAACGTAAACTCCCTCCCCTCTGGGAAGCCCATTCCATCCTGGGAGTGGCTGCTGCTGGGAAGAGGATGTTTCAGACCACAGCATCTGCTCACTGGCTGCTCCCAGCAGATGCTCTGGCTTCCATATCCCACGAGACCAGAACCAGATAAGGGAAATGTGAACACTGTTTAAATCATTTAGACTGAGGAGAAAGCAGAGGAAATGATAGCAATAAAGAGTGAAGGGAGCCAAGGCTCGCCACAGTTGCCAAGAGAATGCCTGACTGCATCAGCCCTTCCAGAGTTCCCAGAGGGCCTCTGCTCTCCTCTGCTCTAGGGCTTTGCTTCTCACTTTGTCTTAATTGACAGTAAAGATTTCAGTGAAATAGCAATGGCATCTCCCATCTTCACATACCCTACAAAGCATATTTGCTTTGCTTCTCACTGCACTCAGCCTTTGCCCTCTATGCTTCTTCATGGCAGCAACCACCATGCAGGCCACGACGTGTTCAGGCCTGCTGCACTGTTAACCTTCAGCAGTCTCATTCACCCCACTCCCTCATTCCCCCCACCCCCTCATTCCCCCCACCCCCTCATTCACCCCACTCCTTATGCTTTGTCTACACCGGCCTTTCAGTTTCCTGAACGTTCTACAGGTTTTCCTGCCTCCAATCTTCTTGCTCTCCTGCTCCTCTCCCTCCCTGGGTGTTCCTCTCCCTCCCTGGGTTAGTCTTCTGGCTCCATGCTATCCTTTAACCTTATCCCTTACCCCTGGCTCACGGCGTCAAGGCCTCCTGACTCTGTTCCAGCACCACCGCTTGGAGGAAGCCCTGGCCCACACTCTCCTGTATCTCATTTAGCCTGTTCATGCAGCCTGAACACGGAATCTTGCACTGGGTGAACTTCATTTGGGAAGGGCCATTCCTGTGTTCTTTCACACCACCCATCTATCACCACACCCACTACAAGTGGTGAATGGATATTGGCTGACCACAAGAAATGTCCTCAGCATGAACTGAAAGTGTGGCCTCAACGATACGCTTTCTTTTCTGCCTTTGCAGGCTCCCACCACTCTCTGGGGACACACGACAACAGGTCTGCTTTGTTGAAACAGGGCTTGTGTGTATGTTTGTTTGTTTTTATTTTTGGTTTTTGATTTTTTGATTTTTTTCAAGACAGGGTTTCTCTGTGAAACACTTCTGGCTGTCCTGGAGCTCCCTCTGTAGACGAGGCTGGCCTCGAACTCACAGAGATCTGCCTGCCTCTGCCTCCTGAGTACTGAGATTAAAGGCGTGCGCCACCACACTTGCCTTCCTTTTATTTCTTTAACCGCTGGAAGTTGTTTTGGTTTTGTTTTTTAATTTCTTGTTCTGTTACTTTCTTGTACATTTAATTTCAAAATTTATTATGTGTGTGCTTCCTGTATACACGTGTGTGTGTGTGTGTGTGTGTGTGTGTGTGTGTGTGTGTGTGTGTGTGTGAAAGAGACAGATAGAGAGACAGAGAGACAGAGACAGATGGGGGGAGAGCCTATGAAGCTACGATCCAGACACTTTCTAGGTCATAATTCAAAAATTTTCAGTAACTATATGGTTGGCTACCATCTTGGCTGGTAACCTGGTGTGTGTGTGTGTGTGTGTGTGTGTGTGTGTGTGTGTGTGTGTGTGTGTCTGTGTGGGTCTGTGTCTGTGTGTCTGTGTCTGTGTGTCTGTGCCTGTGTGTGTGCACAGAAGCTTTTTTATATTTTTGGTTATGAGCCTAGCCTTTAACAGCTGAGCCATGAGCCATCTATTCAGCCCAAGAAGCTCTTTAAAAAAGATCTTGGCCAGGGCCAGGCATGGTGGTGCATGCCTTTAATCCTAGCACGAGGGAGGAATTTGAGTTTGAGGCCAGCCTGGTCTACACATAAAATTCCAGGCCAGCCAGGGCTACATAGTGAGACCCTGTCTCAAAACAAACAAATTAAATAAAAATTTAAAAGGTCTTTACCACCACCCCCCATTCATATTCTCACAACAGCACCATTCAGGAGGCTTAACACCCAGATTTTGACTAGCAGGGCAGGACAAATGGAGGTGGCAGCTCCTACCCAATCAAATGGTAGTTCTGCCTGTATAGTGGACACCACCAGAACACGCATGCCTCCAGGATACACAAATGCACAGGACCCCAGGCCCAGGGAGAAACATGGCGATCTGAGCAGAGGACCGCGAGAGGGATACGTAGACATACCAGGTAAGTGAAAGAATGAATGGTGATTTATTTTAAGTATTTTTCTGCACTGCCTAGCTTTCTTTCCTGAAATATGTTCTAAATTTGTAACTGGAGAAGGAAGAACATCACAACCAATGCTATAGAAACAAATCAGAAAATCCACTGCTGACTGTAGACTCCAAGTTACTCACCCCTATAGTTGGGGTTCCCAATCTGGGGCCATCCATCCCAGGAGGGACCCTGTATTGTGAGGAAGAGTTTCTACCATTCCTCTGAAGCATGGGGGACAGACAGGAAGGTGACGGAGCAAGTGTCTTCTTGGCTGCAGCAGTAGCTGCAGCTGCTCCCAGCCCAAGAGCTGCCAGCTGTCAGCACAGGAACTGGAGGAAGAGTGGGGGCTGAGAGCAGCCAGAACTCAGAGCCTCTGCGGCCCCACTGCCTAGCGCTCCACAGCCCTCCACATGTCTTGCTTGTCCACGTGGCACATGCCACGGTAATTGTTCACTCCCGCTGTCTGCCTTGAATCACAGGGCTTGGGGGGTAGCCCTGTGGCAGGGTGCTTGCCTGACATGAAGTTGGGTTGGTTTTGTTGTTGTTGTTGTTGGTGGTTTTTTTTTTTTTTTTTTTTTTTGGTTTGGTTCCTGTCCTGGATCTCACTCTGTAGACCAGGCTGGCCTTGAACTCACAGAGATCTGCCTGGCTCTGCCTCCCGAGTGCTGGGATTAAAGGCGTGCGCCACCACCACCCGGCTATGAACTTGGTTTAAACATCAATGCTTCATTTAAAACAAAACAAAACACAACAAACTATAGTAACAACCCAGGAGCCATGTGGAATTCTGAGCAGGGCCTGGTAGCATCTACCTACAAATTATACAAGAGGGAGGAAGAGTAGTAAAGGCCAGCTTCAGCTACCTAGGGAGTCTGAGCCAGCCTGGACTACGCATGATCCTGTCTCAAAAAGAAGAGGGGTGGGAAGGAAGAGAAAACAGCTAAGGCTGGGTCTATAATCACCTAGTCCTCTAGCCCAGCGTTCAGCACTGTGGGACGTGACAGCCAGCCCTAACCTGATGGCACTGTGTTACAGCATGTCCAGGAAGAAACCACTCTATCCCAGTCATTAATGACCCTTCTTTCCGGTTGCCCTGGGTGGTCTGGTTTACTAGTTTATACAATTGACAATTTATAGGACTCCCCTGTGGTGGCTAAGGAACTTAACCCAGTACCAGGCACCCCCTAATAGCTGTTGATCTTTGTCCTGAACTGCCCATGAGATCCTAGTGGCCTGCAAGTGTTGGCCATGTGAGATAAGAAAACACGTTACCTTTACCATTGTGAAGTAATTAACCACTGTGCTCTGGCTTTTGTAAACCCACTATGGCTCTGGGTCTGGGATGAGATGGTCTCTTTATCTCTGACAAACAACTGAGGGAGTGAAGCCTTTTCTCCTCCAGCTGTGGATTCCACAGAGCACGAGGTAACTGTGATGCCCACCTCTGGGGTCCACCTCTCTAAACCCTTCCTTTAGCCCCCTCTGACACTACAAGCTCCTGATTTGGCTCTAAGGTTGTTGTCCTTCTGCTAGAAGTAAGAATAAATTCATTTAATTTGAACTCAAATTGACAAATTGAGTCTAAGTCTTTAGTCTTTCCCAGTACATTCAAACTCTACAACAATATGAGACCTCAACACACATTTACAGAATAGTGGAGACCACATCTATAAAGCATTATACAGAGCTGACCTAGAGCCCTGGGACACAAGTGTTCATTAACCACCAGACACTTCCTTTCTTTGGGGCTCTAAAGGTCCATTACCCTGTCCTAAAGAGCCAAATGGAAGCAGTAATTTCTTTGAACATCAACAAAGCTTCTCTTACATTTGGGAAAGGCTGGCTTCATAGAGTGATTTGTTCTAATCTGCAATTCACAATTTGTTGGCCTCACAGCTGAGTGCAACTCCCAGAGAAACCATGCTTTCTAGAGGAAGCCAGGCCAGTGTTCTAAGCATAACTGAAGGGTTTCCAGGAGGTGGTGAGCACAGCCTTGAGCCCTGAGTAATAACTGTTTCCAAGAGTTTCCACCTCTGACTCCACTTAGCAATCACTTCTGGTACCTGGAGCTCAGCTGAGTAGACTGGGTGGGCTCAGCCTCTCACAGCCGCAGCTGCCCACCGCTTCCTCCTCCAGCTCCCAGGCAGTAGCACCCACCTCTTCTTCCTGCTTCCATGCTGACAGCTGACTGAAGTTCAGAATTAGGTGTCCAAGTGACAGAATGCAGCCCTGAAGCCTGGTTTGTAGAGCCAAGAGGCAGTCCTGGGTGCCTCACATAGATACCACCCTGTGAGTGCACTACTATTTTCCTACTGTAGTCAAACAGCAGTTTAGAGCATGCAGTTTGGTTTTATTTTGTTGTTTTGTCATTTTGGTGGTGGTGGTTGTGGCGGTGCTAGCCTGGAACTCACTCTACATAGCTTTGAGGCTGAAGATAGCCTAAAACTCACAATGATCCTCTCCTGCCTTAGCTTTTCAAGTGCCGGGATTACAGGTGTGACTTACCATGCCCAGCTTAAGAGTTTGGTACCAATCTACAGGTGCTAATTTACTGTATTTCATCCACCCCCATGACACCCTGTGTGATAGGTTTGAGTGTGATCCCAGCTTTGCCCAAAGGCGGACGGGTTCTAAAGGAGGAGTGAAGGTCTGTCCAGGGCATCTGAGCTAAGGAGTGAAATGGTGCTCTTCCCTGCCTTCCCACCAAACTCTAGATTGAAAGCATAGGCAGACTAGACACCAACAAGCCCAGGGATCACAGAAACCCACAATGGCAAAGGGCCAGGAGCCAGACAACAGACTAGAACGTATAGCAAACTAAGCGGGGACAGTAATGAAGCGAAGCACATGACCTAAGCGGCTGAGTTAGACTAAAACACCACTCTGCCTTCTGACTCTGGTATAATGCCCCTCTTCAAGCAGACAGAGAAACTGAGCCCCAGGGAAGTGATATGGACAGGAGAGAAACTGAGCCCCAGGAAGGTGATATGGATAGGACAGCAGCTCAGGGGCAAGTTCAAGGCTGGCAGGGACTGCCTAGTCTCATTCAGCACTCTACCACTATCGCCTGCAAGATGTGAGAACTTGAGCAGGTCGCTCCCCATCTCTGCACCTTTTTCTGTAAGATGGAGAATACCTCTCACTCACATCACTGCTGTAAGATGAAAAGGAATCAGCTGAGCTGAGCTGCCCGGCCTTGCATGTAACACACACTTGAGGAAGACAGGAAACCCACTCAAGAGCTCAACATACAGTCTCTTCCACAGCCTGCCTCTACTCCTAAGATGCCCTACACTCACTACCAGGGTGGCATGTGTCAGGAAAAGCCCTGTAATGGAGCTCTGATAGCACAAACAAGAAACTAAAGCCATCCTCACCTTGCATATGAAGAAGGCATACCACTCACCACTGTCCACTCCTGCTTCCTGGCAGAGACCAGGCAGCCCGCCCCATCCTTTCAGAGAATCACGGCCTCATTACCTCCTTAGAAAGACGGATGGTCCCTACCCAGATTCCCCAGATCAAGGGGCCAGGCTGGGAGCTGAGGCAGAGAAGAAAGGCCTAGCCTCCCAGTGTCCTTGCTACCGGGTAGCTAGAGTCCACCTTGGATGGCACAGCCACTGGGAAAGTCTGCAGCTTTAAGATATGCCAAGTGGCTGTGAGAGTTCTCCCTCTAACCCTGACCTTACTTCAAACAGTTTCCAAACAATACATCCTCCTGAGGATCGGGGTCTGTGATGGCCCTAAGATAAGGAATTAACAAGACCTGGAAGGACAAGTGACCTTTGCTTTGTTTGCATCCTAGCTGTGGACATCCTTTCCCAGCAGCAGTAGTGGCCAGAACATCAGGCTAAAAGAAAGGGCACAGAGGCAAGTACAGGGAAATTTTTCCTTCCCCTCCCATCTCTCATCTTTCTTGCCAAATTAAAAACTAGAGTGGTAGGTTTTCAGCTGAAATGGAATTGTTAAGGCCAGAAAGATGGCTCAGCAGTTAAGAGCATTTATCCTCTTCCAGAGGCCCCAGGTTTGGTTCCCAGCTCCCAGGTAGCTCCCAAACACCTTTAACTCCAGTTCCAGGGATGCTATCAGTGCCCTCTGGCCTCCAAGGACTCGGACATAAATGCACTTGCCATTAAACCTGACTTTTTCATACAAGCTAGGATCTGAACCCAGGTCCTTGTGCTTACAGAAGCAAGCACCTTACTCACTGAGCCATGTCTCCTCCTGCCCAGTGTCCTCTTGATTTTCCCACCCAGCCAGTTTTTAGCCATTTTGGAATACTGAAAACCTAGGACACTTTGCTTCAAAAGCTATAATGGTCAGCCTCAGAAGAAAGAAACATACACACAATCATCTGGTTTTGTCTCCTCATTTAGGTTCAAATGAGAAAACCTATGTCCAAGTGTATCAAATCCTTGCATAGGCCATATACTTCCCCGAGGATGGCTCCTTACTACATGGTGGCTTTACTTTTTCTGATGGAAACCTGGGAGGCCGTTACATGGTGACAAGTGTTTCCCCCTGAGCTATACCTATTCTAACCCTGCTTTTGCTTTCCAATATTTTCCTTTTAGCTATAACTTCTCAAGTATATTTAACCTGCTTGGTTCAAAACTGTCTGTAACTCCACTTCTGGCCTCTGCAGGCACTGGACATGAAAGTAGTACAGGCAGGTCCTGAGTATACATGCAGGCAAAACACTCACACACATAAAAATATAGTAATTTTCAAATATCAAATCTCTTTAATCTGCTAACTGGAGAGGTGGGCCACACCACACCATAAGCCATCTCTAGCCACCTGAGGACCTCAGATGAGACCCACAGAGGGATCTTTGAGGTAACAAGGGCCCCTCCCTTCCTCTCTGCACAGAGTGACCTGCCTTGTTTAAAAACTTGAAAACAGATTCCAAGAGAAGGAAAGAGTAAGGGCTTATCTGGTCAAGGAAGAAAGCAGAAAGCCAAGATTAAAGATCACTCCTTCTGAGACTGGAGCTCTCCACACAATTGTTACAGTACATGGGAGATGCCTTTGTGAACCTAAACAAGTTGGTATCCGAAATTTAACATATTTAACATATTACCAGCACTTAAGAGGATTAGGAATTTTAATATACCAGTTTTATGTGTGTGAGAAATGTCTTTCAAGAATTATAAAACTTTTTTAATAGAAATTTTAAAAAGCCTCTGTAATCAGAAAACTACTAGAATTTTACAGATAGTAATTTCTACAGTTAGACTTGGCTTTTTAGCCTGTATGTGGACAAGGAGGTGCTCTGAAGGCTGTGGAGATTTCTGAAGCTATGTGGTGAGAAAGCCTCCAGTGGGAATGGAGCCTCCCTGGGAGAATGAGGCTCCCACTCTGCAGCCCTGGACAGCTGCAGAGAAAGCTGTAATGACTGAAGCAATTGTCCACCATCAGAGCATAGAAACAGACCCTCTGTGGGCGGCAGGCTGGGGTGGGGCAGACAGTGCGGTTGTACTCACAGGAGCCAAGTCTCCTCCAAGTGCAGAGGTCCTGGGTCAGAACGGAAGGTAGAGTGAGAAGCCCGAGTTCAAGAAGGGCCGTGCAGAGAGCAGCAGGCAGCTCGTTCCTGCCCGTTCTCTCTCTGTCTCCTAAATGAAAAGCACTTCGAGGTTTTGGAGGGTGTTTCCCACATCTCTGGCCAAGTAAGTCCCCATTTGTTGTAATCCAATTCTTGGCCTGATGATGTCAACCACTCAACCCACTTGCTCAGTTTCCATCTCTGTCCACAGGAGAGATCTATTTCCTTTGGACAATGAGCCGGGGGGCTGTAACTGAATCCCAGGCCCGTCACATTTGTCAAACATCCTTCCTTCAATTTTCAACACTGAGGCCTCAGTGACAAAAGGCTTCCTATGTGGCGGGTCAGTGCCAGGACTCCAGGCGTAAATCCCTCTGCTTCTCAGTCACTGGGAAGACTGTGGCTGCCTGCACTCTGCTGTGCTTCCATTCATTTCTTTGGTGTATAAGTGCTAAATTAGGCAGGAAACCTCTCTATCCTCCTCCATCTCTTCCTCTCTGCCCAGTCCTACAAGGTGCTTCATCTCTCCAGCTTTCTAAGAGTGTGCTGGGCACAGTATGTGTGTCCTAATGTCCTCATGCACGCACACACACAGGAAAGGCTGGGACACAGCACTGCTCTGCTGCCTGGAGCACTGGCTGCAGATCTTGGCCCTGCCTCAAGCAAGTCACTGGACTTTGGCTTCATCACTGAAATGATAACCTGGGTGTCTTTCCTGCCTGAAATCCCACTGGAAGTCAGTGTGTACAGAGATTATTATCAAATTCATTTTGGAACATTTTATTCCAGGCTACCAGCCACATGCCTGAGCAGGAAGAAACCCCTTCTCCCACAGGCCCAACATGCATGCCTGGCTTTGTGGGCTCCTGGGCCCTCACAGTGGAGCTAAGACATTTCTCTGGGAGAAAACCCAAAAGATCTTACTGAAGGCATCCCAGGGGACATGAAAAGAGACAACATAAACTACTAGATAAGATAAACAAGTACGAGAATTTAACTGTCCTTAGGGACAAACCCAGCAATGGTTAGGCTAGATAACAAGAATGTTGCCTCTGCAGTGTGCTCCACCAGGGAGATGGGCAAACCTCTCCACTCTCGCCTGTGAGAAGTAAGGAGACCTAGGCAGGGACCGTCAGGAGCACCATCAGGAGTCAGACACAGGATCTGGGTCCTCCATAACTGTCTCTCTGTCTCTGTCTCTCTGTCTCTCTCTCTCTCTGTTTTCCCAACTATAAAATGAGATGCTGGTGGCTCCATTTTAGGATTATGAGAAGTGATGCTTTCATGGGAACTGAGACAACGGTCAGTACAGACCAAGTACTGGGCAGATGTTAGCTCTCATTGTGGTACATCATCTACTTTTATTCTCACGACACCCCTAGAAGAATTATTATTATTCTCTTTCTCAATAAGAAGATGAAACAGAGAAGTTTTGTAACATGCCTAAAGTCACACAGCTTGAAAACAAAAGGGCCAGAATTAGAAACCACGGCTCTTAGCTCCTAAGTCAGAATGAATGTCACACATGTGTCAATGCTATTCTTTTTTTTTTTGTTTTTTTTTTTTTTTGGTTTTTCAAGACAGGGTTTCTCTGTGTAGCTTTGGAGCCTGTCCTGGATCTCGCTCTGTAGACCAGGCTGGCCTCGAACTCACAAAGATCCACCTGCCTCTGCCTCCCGAGTGCTGGGATTAAAGGTATGCGCCACCACCGTCCAGCGGCCAATGCTATTCTTAAAACAGACATCCCACCAGCCCGATAAAGGGAACATTCTAGTCCACCAGATCAGAGGGTGGGCTTATTGGCTTTGTTACCAAAATGCTGGGTGGTTTTAACTGCCTTTCCCCAAAGGGGCAGAGCCAATCTATGTGCGTGCTATTTCCATGGGGACGGGTGTTATAGAACTCTACTGGACACAGCTCTTTATGGCAGATGGGAAAGGCTGTGGCCCTTTGTAACTTAATAGGAATTTTAATTAGTTCTCAGAAAACTTTGATGCTTATCAGTACTCAAGCAAACAGGCTCTTCACGGGAGGGTGTTTGCCAATCAGAAGGCTTTGGAACAAGTTGGTGAACTGTGGTGGAATAAAAACGACCAGCCTGAAAATGCTGCAGGAGCAACATGAACATCGGGGAGAGATGTGGGGTCCTAGTAGCCCTGCCTTCCTCCCAGAGGATGACCTTGGGTAATTGGTTTGTGCCTTGGCTGCCCAATGGAGGACGGGATCATAACAGCACTTTCCCTAATAAGTTCTGTGTGTGTGCTGTATGTGAATACATGTCTGTGTAGGTGTGTGTACATGTGGACACATGTATGTGGAGGCCAGAGATCTGGGCTGGGTGTCTTCCTCTATCATTTTTCACTTTATTTCTTTTTAGATTTATTTTATCTTATTTGTATGAGTGTTTTGCCTACATGCATGTTTGTGTACCATGTATGTGCCTGGTGCCTATGTGTATAGGTCAGATGAGGACATGCGATCCTCTGGAACTGGAGTTAGGGATGGTGGTGAGCCACTGTGGGGGTGCTGAGAACCTAACCCAGGCTCTCTGTAAGAGCAGATGTCAGATTGACAACTTACTTGTTTTCTGTGCCACAAAGCTACAAAAGTCATGCTATTTTAGACAACTAAGAAACATAATACTGAGATTTGCATCTGAAAGTAGAGTTTCTTAGCTGGGTGGTAGAGCAGAGGCAGGTGGATCTCTGAGTTCAAGGCCAGTCTGGTGTACAGAGCAAGTTCCAGGATGACTAGGGCTACACAGAGAAACACTGTCTCGAAAAACCAAAAAGCAAAAAGAATTTCTTGCCATTATCTTTTCAATTATAATAATAATTACATATGTAAAAAAATGGGCATCTATAGACCAAGAAAAAAGGCAAGAAAGCTCCCCATCACCCCTCAAGCAGGTGACACCAGAGAGCCTCCGAGTGCACAGCTCTACAGAGAGTGGGAATCAGAACCAAGAATCACATGGGAAGGAGAGCAGCCGACCCCACAGGAGTCACAAAGACACCTTCCGTATATTTGCTTGAACTTGCCACATAAGCCAGGCTAGCCCTTGACCTTCCAGGCATCAACCTCCTCCTCACTGTGACTTGTAGGATACAGGCCACCACCACTGGCTTTTGACATGACTTCCAGGATCTGAACTCAGGTCCTCACAGTTGGAAAGCAAGCACTTTACTGCACCATCTGGTATACCCTCCCAGAAGGTTTTCCTGGGGCTGACTGCCCAGAGTCTTACACTTTGAACAGGAGCCAGCCTGACTGCCCAGAGTCTTACTCGCCTGCCACTCTGACTGCCCTGCCCTCTGGTTCTGGTTAATCAGACCCCACATTAAATGTCACTTTCTTGGAGAGGCCTTGTTTGGAGCCACATTAGCTCATGCTGGAATGATCTCTCATTCCTCTGAGCATGTTATTTTAAGTACCTGCTGTGTGCTCTCCTACCAGACTGGAAAGGCTAAAACATCTCTGATATATCCATTCCAAGTGCCTCAAACAGTGCTAGGTGGACACACGTCACACACACACACACACACACACACACACACACACACACACACACAACCTTGTACACTATAAACAAGGCCCTCCCTCTGGAAAAGGGTCATTAAAGAACAAGAGATTTCCCTTCAAGTAGTTTCTAAGGAAAGCAGTGCCAGAATCAGGCATGGTGGTGTGCACTGTGGGACATGAGAAGCAAACTGCTGTATGGAACCCCAAGGACGGTCTCAGCCTGGAAGCGACAGTAATGGAGGATGTAGGGAATCTAACTGGCCAGCCAGCTCCCAGCCCTACCCCTGCAACACGGTTGGAAGCTCTCAGAACTACAGGCAGAAGGGCTAAGGCTTCTCCCAGGAACCTGGTCTCCTTATTATAACATCTGAGAGATTTCATTATACCTGCCGGTCCAATTCCTGTGCCCTGAAGTAAACCATTCCTTCCACACAGAGGGTGTCCAACAATTTCCCAGGAAGAAGAGGCTTATGGGGCAGACAGCCAACTCCAAAGGAAGCTAAGACCTATCCCCTAAAAGGAGTCTTTCATTATTGATCAAGAACAGCCAAAGCATCATTACAAGAAAACCATCAGCATGGCGAAGACTAAAGAGAAAATAGATCCATTAAACACAAGAAAGTCAGGCAAATGGGAAGGGTTTTATAAACTCCTGTCCTGAGGAATTCTGAACAGTTTCCATAAAGCATAAAGAAAACTAACAAATGTGAGCTCTTATGAATTGACAGCATCAATGCAGAAGCTAACACTTCAGTGGGAGGACTGTGAGTGAGGGGAGGACAGAGTGAGGGGAGGAGGACAGAGAGTGAGGGGAGGACTGAGAGTGAGGGGAGGACAGAGTGAGGGGAGGAGGACAGAAAGTGAGGGGAGGACTGAGAGTGAGGGGAGAAGGACAGAGAGTGAGGGGAGGACAGAGTGAGGGGAGGAGGACAGAGTGAGGGGAGGACTGAGAGTGAGGGGAGGACAGAGAGTGAGGGGAGGACTGAGAGTGAGGGGAGGAGGACAGAGTGAGGGGAGAAGGACAGAGAGTGAGGGGAGGACTGAGAGTGAGGGGAGGAGGACAGAGTGAGGGGAGGACTAAGAATGAGGGGAGGACAGAGAGTGAGGGGAGGAGGACAGAGAGTGAGGGGAGGAGGACAGAGAGTGAGGGGGGAGAGTGAGGGGAGGACAGTTCACAACGCAGAGGGGCATACAAGGCAGAAAGTATCTTGATTTTAGAACAATCCTGGAAGTTCATCGTGGCACTAAATAGGAGTTCCAGGACAGAAAGAGGGGAGGGGGAAGGAGATGGTAGGAAAGGATCTCAAATTCTGAGACATTTCCAGAGCTGCAGGAAGACAGTCTTCAAAGTCAGAAGTGTACAGTATTCATGGCTGACAGCCACTTAATCTTGCCCACTTCAAAAGACAAGGCAGAGGGGCTTTGCAGAGCAGAGACATTGTTTTAAGAGTAAACAATCTGCCCAGGTCTGAAACCCCAACACTTGGGAGGCTGAGGCAGGAGGGTTTGGAGTTTAAGGACAATATAGTCAGACCCTTTTTTAAAAAAGTGTAATATAGAAATACATGGTCTTGTTTAGCTCTGACTGGAAAGACATTTATGTTAAGCTAGTTGATAAGGACTGTTAAATTACTGTATGTGTGATACCAAATGTTACAAAGCACCTTTTCGGTGTTGTTTGGGGGGTTGGTGTGAGGCAGCTCAGAGGGCTTGCCTAGCTGCTGTGAGGCCCCGGCCGGCCGGCCGGCACACCTGCAAACCAAGCATACAGAGGTGGAGGCAGGAGGATCAGAGGTCTAAGATCATCTTTACCTTCATAGTGAGTTTGGTCCAGCCCACACTATACTACATAAAATAAGAAAAGGGCAGTGATACTAAACTAAACGGTTGCTTCAGAATGAGGACACAGAAGAATGATGTCTTTTTGGACTCATGGTTTCTTTTTGTTTTTTAAGTTGATCATGGCCAACCACAGTGGCACACATCTTTAATCCCCAGCACTTTGGAGATTGGAAGAGAATCTTTGTGAGCTCAAGGCCAACCTGGTCTACACAACAAGTTCTAGACTAGTCAGGGCTACATGAGTCCCAGTCTCAAAAGCAACAACAAAAACCTCACTCATTCATTCAGTTATGTCTTACCTATATTTTAAATTTTTATCTTTTATTAGCAGTTATTGCAATCAGCATTTAGCAAGCCCTTTTGCTAATGTCAACATCTACAAACCCATGTTTATACACCCAATGTCCCTTCAGGGTTAGACTCCTCAGTCACCTGCTGTTATTGCCACTTTGTTATGTGCACTCTTAGTTCTAACTCTCACAAGAATCCCCAGGGGCCCAGGTCTGACACTACCACACCTCCCCTTCACATCCTGTAGTTTGCTATAATCCAGAGGGTCATTTCACATAAATTTTCTCATCAACCCCAGGAAAACAGGGGGGGGCAGGACTAGCCTCATTTGAAAAATGAAGACTAGAAAGGGAAGTGATTTGCCCAAGATTTCAGACTCCCTGATCCTTTTCCAGTTTTCCTTCTCACCTGCCCCTCCCCCTTCCATGGGCATTTGACCCGCAGCCACTGTAAATGAATACAACAGAGGGAGATCAAAAGCAGGACGGAGACAGGAGAGGGAGAGAGACACCCTCCCCCACCCCACCCTACCCACCCAAGCAAAGGAAACAGAGTAACCAACTATGGAATGTCTTAGGGTTGCTCTGTCAGCATTCTGCATGAGTCTTGAGGGGCTCTGGAAATGCCAGCAGTCAGACCTTGGCACATACACCAGCTCTTGGCACAGACAGCCCAGAGCACTTCTGACAAGCCGGGCCACTCTTTTGGGGTTCCAAAAGAAAGAGCTGTGTGTACCTCTGCTCTGCAAAGACACCACCTGTGCCTCCTAAATCTGCTTTAGTCTGGTCATGTGGCTCAGGGCTTTTAGTTCTTGCCAATATTCTTAGCTAGGGCTGGTCTAGAGCAGTGGCAAGTTGGCAAAGCCCCACAACAGGGTGGGCCAGAGAGGAAGTCCAGTGTGTGGAGTTAGAGTGGGCAAACACCTGACTCCAGTCACTTCAGGAGAAGCCGACAGCTCCTCCAAGCAGAGAAGGCCAGGATTTGGGTGCAATGCATTGAGCCTGGTTCTGCTGCTGTTCCCAGCCTGCTCTCGCATGTGAATAATGGCCAAACAGCAGCAAGGGGAAGAGGCTGTTTACTTGAGTTCAAACTATTTATAGCATCAGCAATCTGCACATATTTGGATGACAAATCTCTGGGCTTCAAGTGAGCTGAGCTTTGCTCCTGGACAATTTCAACAAACACATTCCCTCCCCACACCACCCCCAGGCCCCTTAACATGTGTTGCCCTCAGGATATCTAACTTGAGTTGCTGAGTTTCAAAAGATTATAAAAAGAAATCACATTTCAAGAGCATGTGACTTTTAATTCATCTATCTATGAGTTTAAAATACATATATCCTTTAAGACTTAAATCATAAATCCTAATCCATATACATTCTTTAATAGTGCTTAAAGATCCCATAAATGGCCAAACAATATCTGACTGATGTTGTGGGATATTTTGATTGCACTCTGACACTCCCGAGACCAACAATAAAGTTGTCAGATGGCAGAGCTAGTTACTAGCCAACCAAAATTATCCATAGAGGTTTTGGAGGACTGAGGACATACAGAGAGACACAGGAGGCAGTAGGGTGGGGCTTAGAAAGATTCTCAGCCCCTTTGGATCGAGGAAGGAGAGAGGAGGTCACTGGTTGCTTCTCTACTGCTTCTCTGATCATTTAGCTTCTTACCCCAATATCTGATTCCCGAGTTTTTATTGATAAAAAATAATTCAATAAGCACAGGTTGGCACCCAACACAGGGCATGTATTCCCACATAGGATCTGAGAAAGCTTTAAAAAAAAAGTTTCAAACACACAAACACAGAGCCAAACTTGGCTTCCTATCCCACAGTCTCTCAGGTGGGCTGACACATACAGAGACACGGCTCCCAGACACTGCATGCAGGCTTGAGCCAGGCGTGTCACGTGTGGATGCACACAGCAAGTTCAAGGCTTGGCTCATGTGGTTAGAGAAAGCTGCAGGCATGCAGTAAAGTGGTCCAGATCGAGAAAAATCTTTAAACAGTTACAGTAAAAAACAGGTATAGATAGTCATAGAAAAAAAGTTTAAAAATAATAAAATAAAGCCTTTAAAGAGAGAGTAAAGTAATACAAAAGAAAAAAGTCACATAAAGATGGAAAATACACAGGGCATCTGGATCCTGTATGGTGTTTTGTTGACTGAGTTTTTTGAATGTTAATGAGTGAACAGCAGCTGCTGAGAGACATTGGATTATGAAAGGGACTGCTGAAATAAACCAGTCTATATACTTTAGAGATGTCTTGGCTTTAATGGAAGTCGGGAAATGTGTTGTGTCGGGGGAGAGGCTGTGCCTTCGTTTCCACAGGAAACAAAAAGTTATGGATTTCTTCAAAATTAATGAAGATCAAATTTGATTGGGGGAGACCTGCTGAAAATCTTGACTACAGACATGAAAAAAGGAACCAAAAAAGACTAAAGGGCAGGTGATATATATGCTGATTCCTCTACTATGGGAACAGCTCTGAGTCTGAATGAGACATGACAAATCTTGTTGGCTACAGAGTCCTCATGACTTATTATTATATGTCATCCTTTCATATGGCATGGATAGAGGTTTGGTTATACAGTCCAAACAAACTTACAAAGTTGAAAGACACCTTTTATCTGCTCAAACATAAAACAAAAAATCATCTTTAACTGACTGGTACACAATGCACATTCCTTGTGTTAATGCAGTTATACAAGTTACCTTTAAAAGTTTGTGTGTTCTGAACAAAAGGACCAGACATCAATGAAGACAAGTAGCCCAAGTGATGCAGCCTCTCAGAATACCTGTTACAGTTTCCTCAAAATTCTACATCCAAAACAACTTCAAAGCCACTAGCTGAGATGGTCCAGCTACTACAGCTAGGACTTCAAATAAACCTTGCAGTTTCCCAATACACAGAGACTAGACAACAAATGATACAGCTAGCTTGCCCAGGACTTGACCATTCTTTTCAGTTTTCTCAGGGTCTCCTAAAGATGTCATCCCCTCTAGACAACAGAAATTTTAAGAACATTCCCAAGAGGTGGGGTGGGTGGTTTTTGGTCATTCGGTTGATTATGGATGTTTATCATCGTTTAGGAGGATTAGTTGCAAGTTGTTACTGGTCACAGTCATGGAAGAAACTAAGCAAAGGAGATTAGACTCAGGGATCTCAATCTGAAAAGAAAAAGGGGGATACAGGAATGATAGGATAAAAGAGAGATTACTGAATCTACTTTTAAACTAAAAAAGCAACTACTAGGTTTATTTTACATTGGTATGGATTTTTGTTTATTGATACAAATTTAAGGTTATTTTTGTTATACTGTATATATGTTTCTACTCTTGTTTAAGATATTTTTTGTATGTTGAAACAAATTTAAGGTTATTTTTCTTTTAACATACTGTACATATGTTTCTACTTGTTTAAGGTATTGTACCTATGCAGCTCATTTTAAAATGTAATGTAAAGGTCTAGTCTTTAAAGGCTATTATTACAAACTGTTTAAGATAATTAAGGAGCCAGGCAGTGGTGGTGCACGCCTTTAATCCCAGCACTCAGGAGGCAGAGCCAGGCAGATCTCTGTGAGTTTGAGGCCAGTCTGGTCTACAAAGCGAGATCCAGGACAGGCACCAAAACTACACAGAGAAACCCTGTCTCGAAAACAAACAAACAAACAAACAATGTGTGTGTGTGTGTGTGTGTGTGTGTGTGTGTGTGTGTGTGTGTGTTTATTAAGGAATGTAGGTTAGTAGTTAGTCATCTATAACAATCAAATTTGTTTGTGGCCATGTTAGGTATGTTGTCAAGGTTAAGCAGAGATATATTTTAGATAGATAGATGGTCTTCAAATACTTCAGAGGCCTATAAAATACGGCATTTAAGATGTAATAATAATGCTTTCCATGACAGTGAGACATCTACTCCTGACAGCTCCAATCTATTTCAGAGAAGATGATGGGCACTGAAGAACCTCCACATGGAGTTTGCTTTTATTATGGCAAAGTTAGCTACTGGACAAGAAAGAAACAGCTCTTGTCTCAACTGCTGACAGTGTACTGTCCAAATTGGACAAACAGGACACAAAAGAAAGTGACTGCTAAACTTTGCCAAGGCAAAGTAAGACAGTCCTTCGAAATTTCTGCTTCACAGAAAAGTCTGTCAGGCCAAAGATGGATGCCCCAACAATGCAGAGGAACCTTGGGTGACTGTCCAGGCAGCCAGTTGTCTCTGTCATTTCTATAGTTTTGGAAGTTGTTTGCTTTGCAATTCCTGTTTACTCAGGTAATAATATATCCTTCTCAGGTCTTTGATAGAGTTGAAGATGAAATAGTTATAGTTACAGTTTTCCTTGTTACCAAATTCAAAAAATAAACTTACATAAGAGATGTAAAGTTTATAAGGGTGAAAACCACAAAAGCTTAAGTTGTTTCTCTAAAAAGATGTTTTTAGGTCTAAAAAGATATTTGTAAGATGGGAATACAAGTTATGATAGAAAACGGTTTAGATATAAAACTTTGGACTCACCAAGATAAGACAGATAATGAAATAATTTCTCAATTTCTCCAAATTTGCCAAATGCAAATGGATTGGATACTGTGAATGTAATCTCCCCTGATAATTGTTCTTACTGTATACTGTATATAGTTTTACTGTATTAAGAGTTAAAACCTTTCCTTTTTTTATTTAGACAAAAAGGGGGAAATATGTGGGATATTTTGATCACACTTTTGACACTTCCCGAGACCGACAATAAAGTTTACTTTGAATCAGAGGGCAGAGCTAGCTACTAGCTGACCAAAATTATCCATAGAGGTTTTGGAGGACTGAGGACATACAGAGAGACACAGGAAGTAGGATGGGGCTTAGAAAAAAATCCTGGCCCTCTTGGATCAAGGAACAAGAGAAAGAGGCCACTGCTTGCTTCTCTGCCACTTCTCTGATCATTCAGGTTCTTACCCTGGTATCTGACTCCCAAGCTTTTATTGATAAAAAATAATTAGACAAATGCTTCAGAATGATTGTAATCAGTATGTTTGTGTTGCTATAATGCTGCCAAGCCCAGCTCAAGACCTATACAGAGAACATTTCTTATAACACAGTTTGTGTAGGAGGATAAAAGTTTTCAGAAGTGATCCACAAATATGTAATCACATATGCGTGCCAAACAAACAGCAGAAACATTACACCGACTGCAGAGCAGAAGCAGTCAGTGCAGGATTGCCAACGCCTCTGGAGCTCATTGCACGCCCATATAGGAGAGGCAGGGCTACAATAAAAAGCATGCAGACCCTCCTATAGCTTTAATTCAAAGTGTGCTCAATGAGAGTCTGTTTGGAAAAATTTGCTACCTCTAAAAGCTGCTTTGTTTTTAGGATTAGGGACTGTCTAACTCTGAAGTGAGAAAAATGGTTGTTGTTAGGTCCATATGCAGAGTGGCTATTTATGCTGGAACCTTGCAGCTCTATCACACAATGCAGCCACCCAAAAGAAAAAGCTAGTAAGTGAAGAAAAGACATCAAGTGTGAAGAGTGATGTTGGACAAGTATTTCTGGAGAGGGGACACAGTTTGCCTTTAGAAGGCCTGACCTGTTCTCTTACCCTTTCTTCTTGCTAATACACTCACTGGAAGACAAAATGGAAGGGTTCCAACAAACCTTAAATTTTATTTTTTTTGTTCTGAAACAGAATCTTACTACATAGCCCTAGCTAACCTGAAGCTCACTGTGCAGAAGTGAGTGGCCTTAGATATGTGGCAAGCCTCCTGCCTCAGCCTCCAGGGTGCTGAGATTAAGGTATGTGCCCCCATGCCCAGCTGTACTATTACTATAATGCTGAGGATGAGACCCAGGTCCTCAGGAACCCTAGGTAAATGCTCTACCTTTTGTGGCCCCACTCATCTTTCAATGTGCACTTCTTATCCCAGTGGTTCTCAGTGTGGATATTTATCACACAAAGATAACCAGACAAGAACACCTACGTAGATACATCCATCAGTAACAGTGTTTATAAAGAAAGTGTTGGTGACATGTTTACACAAGTCACCAGCTACCCACAAACCTCAAGTCTACTTGTTTGGTAAAGCAGAGGCCTCATCTCAGAGACTCAGGATTAACTGAGACTATCTGAAGTACCCAGTTCATAGTTTACATTTTGTTGCTGTTCCTAGAGCCATTTACATCTGTAAAAGAATATACAAAATACCAAATTGTCAAATGAGGACATTGCTGGATGTCAGATAGCAAGAGGCATCCATTAAATTATGTACTTCCCCAAGTCCTTAATTTTTAGAAGTGCATGTTAAGACCATATCTATGAAAAAATAAGACATTACTCTTCAGGAAAAGAGGGTGGGTGGAGGTGGAACTCAAGGGCAGAGCACTTGTCCAGTATCCACAAGGCATTGGGTTTGATCCCCAGCATCACAAAAGAAAAACAAAGCAAGGATGGAGAGAATCAAACTGAAGGAACACACACAGAGGAGAAAACAATTTGGGGACAGTAATAGGAATTGGAATTGGCTTAGTAGATCTCAAAACAAAACATAGTTCCTAGCCAGGCGTTAGTGGCTCACGCCTATAATCCCAGAGGCAGAAGCAGGCGGATCTCCAGGTTTGAGATCAGCCTGGCCTACACAGTGAGTTCCAGGACAGCCAGAGAGACCCTGTCTTGAAAAAAACAAAACAAAACAAAACAAAAAACAAACAAGAATAAAAGGAAGGAAGGAAAGAAGGAAGGAAGGAAGGAAGGAAGGAAGGAAGGAAGGAAGGAAGGAAGGAAGGAAGGAAGGAAAAGACAAAGAAAAAGACAAAGAAAGCAAACCCAGTTTTTTGGGGACTTAAGAGACTGCTTAGTTGGGTGAAGGCACCACCAGTCCACCAGGCTGACAACCTAAATTCAATCCCCAGGACTCCCAAGGTGAAAGGAGAGAATCTATTTCCTCAGGCTGCTGTCTGTCCTCTGTCACACACACACACACACACACACACACACACGCACATACACACACACACACACTGGTTAAAAAAATTCTTTTGTCCTAGGTGAAAACAAGATCTCCAAAGTATTTCCAGGTTCTATCCATTGTGCCAGTGACACAGTTACAAGAGCATTACTTAAAAAACAAACAAAAACTACCTAGGGGATTTATGGGATGGCCTCATAAAATCCAAGATCTTCCTACACACATATGAGAAAGCTCTTTAAAATCCTATCTGCCATCCAAGCAGGCTCCCGCCACATGGATGGATCTCCCAGCTAAGCACCATTTGAGTTTGGTGCTGCAAAATGTAACAGAGATAAAAGCTGCAACTCTCAAACTGGCTCTTCGGGACACAGAAGGAAGAACTGGGGTTACAGGGCCAGTCTGTGGGTTATAAAGAAGAGAAGGAACAAGGAGCCAGCAGGATGGCAGAAACTTGGGGTCCCCTCCTTAAGACCTCAAAATCACCAGCCAACAATACTTCCAATGCTTTAATGAGTGTGTTCCCTGTTCTTGAGAAAAAGTAAGAGAAGGAGATAGTTTCAACTCCGAGTTGGCAAATCAAGAACAGAGAAAGGTGGCTAGGGAGCACAGTTCAACTGGAGTGCCTGCAGCTCCAACCCCCAAAACTGACAAAAGGGGGAGAGAGGGAGAGGAAAGGGGGAGGGAGAGAGGGAAAAAGAAACAAAAGAGGGGGGACAGAGGTGACCTAGAGAAGCATATGCCACACTTTCTACAGAATCCTGGGGACTTTGGGCAAGACATGAAACCAGGGGTCTGGTCTCAAAGAGCTGGGATATCTGGATCACAGAGTTTTTTTCAGTTATTTGTTTAGTTTTGAGACAGGGTCTCACGTAGCCCAGGCTGGCCTTAAACTTGTTATGCACCGAGGATGGCCTTGTCCTTCTAATTCTCTTGCCTTCACCTCCCAAGTGCTAGGATTACAGGTGTGCCTGCCATGGCCCATTCATGCAGTATTGGGAGTCAAATCCAGGACTTTGTGCATGTTAGACAAGTACCAACTGTGCTACATCCCTAGCCCCTGGATACTTTATCTAACAAGTGCAAGTGGGTTTGTGAGATAAGGGGATAAACATGTGATCTTCAATTCTGATCTTCAATTTGACTGGATTAAGACATAGCTGGGTAATGAATGAAACTCACTGCTCTCTCGCTTGCACACATGCTCTCTTTTCTCTTGGTGTGTGTGTGTGTGTGTGTGTGTGTGTGTGTGTGTGTTTGCATTTTCAGAGACAATTAAGACCTTGAGGGATCTGATCAAATGAATAACTTAATCCCTTGATGGATTCTAACATGGTAGCATTATTGGGAGCCGGTGGAAGGGAGGGGGTAGCAGCTAGCTGGAAGTAGGTCACTGGGAGCATGCCCTTGAGGCTGTATCTAGCCCTGGCCATTTCCTGTATTCCCCCCCTCCCCCGCCCCCTGTTTCCTGTGTACTGAGAATAGCTGTTCTCTGCTACACACTCCTATCATCACCATGTTCTGCCCAAGTACAAGGGGCCAAATGACCATGGACTGAGCTCCTGAAACTATGAAATCCTTCTTCCCTTATGGTTCATTATTTATGTCAGGTATTTAATCATATGACATAAGGCAATTAATATGCATGAATGTATGAAAAT
This sequence comes from Peromyscus eremicus, assembly GCF_949786415.1. Lineage (NCBI taxonomy): Eukaryota > Metazoa > Chordata > Mammalia > Rodentia > Cricetidae > Peromyscus > Peromyscus eremicus. The sequence continues at coordinate 137,011,771 of NC_081419.1, read as the reverse complement.
ACACTGATGAGACTCCTCCATGTCAGTGAAATGCTTTCCTGCTTTCAGCGACTCCTACTCAATGTACATTATGTATCCCTTTGAGAATCTACAGAGAATGTGTATTTTCAAACAATTTTCTTTCAAGAGATCAATGGAATCTGATGATCATCTTTGGGTTTGTCACAGGTGCACAGATCACATCCAGAAACTCTCAAGAAAACTGCAACAGTCTTGATGGACATTGCTTGTTGTTGGTAATGGGCATCAAGCCACTTGCAGTTTATGCACAAGGCCCCACAATAATACCAACTCCCATCCATGCATTTATAAATGTGTGTTGGGGCCAGATACCCCAGGCCCTGGAGACATAGATGCGTGCCATGAGACCTTTTACAGGGTTAACAATGGACTGAGGGAAGCAGAGGGCAAATAGACCTCCACAATATAGACAGGATGTATCAGAGCACACACATCAGACTGACCTCACCCCTCAATTTCCTTTTTGGCTCCAGGACTTACTAGCTACAAAACAACAGGTGGAAATGATTGACAGGAATTCTGAATAGAAAAGAAAGCAGTAAGCAGTCTAGAAACTATGGTACCATTGTTAAAGGCCTAGTCCTCTCTGCCTGTGGACTGCTGGACTTTGTGTCTACAGAAAAGTATCTCAAAACAAGAATAGGTTTCTTGGGTCTGGGAAGCCGGATCAGTCCATGACACGCTTGTTGCACAAATAAAAGGACGTGAGTTCAGATTCCTAGCACCACCCTTCAAAGCAGCAGCTAGGGGCAGGACCTGCAGTCCCAGGCTGGCCTTGAACTCTGCTTCTGCCCGCCCCCACCCAGTGCTGGAATTAAATGTGTGTGCTAACATGTTGGGACTCAGATATTCTTTTATTTTATTTATTTGTTTGTTTGTTTATTTATTTAATGGTTTTTTGAGGCAGGGTTTCTCTGTGTAGCTTTGCGCCTTTCCTGGAACTCACTCTGTAGCCCAGGTTGGCCTCAAACTCACAGAGATCTGCCTGCCTCTGCCTCCCGAGTGCTAAAAAGCGTGTGCCACTGCCACTCGGCCAGATATTCTTTTAAACAGTACTTCAAGAAAAAGGAACTTGGGGTGGAGAAATGGCTCAGGGTTAGGAGGGCTGGCTGTTCTTGTAGAGTACCCAGATTCAGTTCTTAGCACCCACATGTTGGCTCACAACTGTCCAGAACGTCAATTCCTGGGGGTCTGATACTTTGTCTTTCATGGGTACCAGGCAAGCATGTAGAACATATAAATACATACATGCAGGCAAAATACTTACATACATAAAAAAAATAAAAACTGAAGCTTTTTAAAAAGAGAAAAAAGAAAAAGGAATTAATTTCCTTTAATCCTCACAGACACTTTATGATCACTTTATCACTATTCTCATTTTACAAGTGAACAAGTAAAAGCTCAGAATGTTAACTTGCTTAAAACTGCAAATCTTTTAAGAAAAGAAATCAAGTTAGCTGTCTAAAAGGAAATACTTTTTTGAGATTTATTTTATTTTATATGTATTGGTGTTTTGCCTGCATGCATGTGTGTGCACCATGTGTGTGCCTGATGCTGAGGAAGGCCAGAAGTAGGTGCCTGATTCTCTGGAACTGGAGTTACAGATGGTTGTTAGGTGCCATGTGGGGGCTAGAAACTGAACCTGGGTTCCCTGGAAGAGCAGGGTACCCTTAACCACTGAGCCATCTCTCCAGCCCTATATTTTAAAGTTTTAATTATGTATCACCTACTATGTGTGTGCTTATGTATGTGTGTACAGACATGTATAAATGTGCAAGCCACAGGCCAACTCAGAGTCGGTTTTCTCCTTCCATCACATGGGTCCCAGGGGTTGAATTAGTTTTGGCAGCAAGCACCTTTACCCACTGAGTCATCTCACCTGCCCAAGGAAACACTTTAAAAATTACATTTTGGCTGGGGTTGGGGATTTAGCTCAGTGGTAGAGCGCTTGCCTAGCAAGCGCAAGGTCCTGGGTTCGGTCCTCAGCTCTGAAAAAAAATTACATATTGGGAGGTTGGAGAGATGGCTGAGTGGTTAAGAGCACTGACTACTCTTCCAGAGGACCCAAGTTCAATTCCCAGCACCCACATGTTAGTTCACAACTGTTTAATTCCAGTTCCAGGGGACCCAGCACCCATGGCAAAATACCAACAGACATGAAATAAAAATAAGTAATTTTTTTAAAAAATTACATATGGCACTGAAGAGATAATTCACTGCTTAGAAGCATTTGTACCTAACATCTCAGTGTCTACAGTGAAAACGGGGAACTCTGGTCATGTGTACCTATAACCCCAGTGTGTCTACAGTGAGAACAGGGAACTCTTGGTCATGTGTATCTATAATCCCAGTGTGTCTACAGTGAGAACGGGGAACTCTTAGTCATGTGTACATATAATCCCAGTGTGTCCACAGTGAGAAAGGGGAACTCTGGTCATGTGTACCTATAATCGCAGTGTGTCTACAGTGAGAACGGGGAACTCTGGTCATGTGTATCTATAATCTCAGTGTGTCTACAGTGAGAACGGGGAACTCTGGTCATGTGTACCTATAATCTCAGTGTGTCTACAGTGAGAACGGAGAACTTTTGAGCCACCTAACCTTGTTTATACAGCAGTGAACATGAGATGTCCGCCTCCAACAGGCTAGAAGGTAAGGACTGACACTGTTGTCCTAACTGAAACCATCCTCTGACCTTCACATGTATTCTGTGGCATGTGTGCCTGCACTTACACACATGAATAAACATGTGTGGTACCAGCTGGTCATGGTAGCACATCCTGTAATCCCAGCATTTAGGAGGTGGAGAAAGGCAGATCACAGAATTCAAGACTAGTGTGGACTATATAGTGAGTTCCTGCACAGCCAGGGCTACACAGTAAGACACCATTTCAAAGTAAAACTAAATTGGTTGATGATATGGCACAACAGGTAAAAGTACTTGTCACCAAAAATGAGGACCTGAGTGTGACCCTGGGACCCATATGGTAAGAGAACCAACTCTTGCAAGTCATCCTGATTTCTACATGCACAGTGTGGCACGTGTATACCCATATACACATCACATATACAAACACACGTACACATAGAGTTATTTTTATTTTGTTGTTTTTTGTGGGTTTTTTTGTTTTGTTTGAGACATGATATCTTACTGTTCTATTGCTGTGAAGAGACATCATGACCAAGGCAACTCTTTTCTTCTGTTTTATTTTTTAGGTTTTCTTACCCCCAGGAGTGGTATTGTTTTGTTTTTTGAGACACGGTTTTGCCGCCAGGCAGTGGTGGCACACATCTTTAACCCCAGCACTCGGGAGGCAGAGGCAGGTGAATCTCTGTGAGTTCGAGGCTAGCCTACTCTATAGAGTGAGTTCCAGGACAGGCTCCAAAAGCTACACAGAGAAACCCTGTCTCGAAAGACCAAAAGAGAGAGAGAGAGAGAGAGAGAGAGAGAGAGAGAGAGAGAGAGAGAGAGAGAGAGGGAGATTTTCTGTGTAACCTTGGCTGTCCTGAAGCTCACTCTGTAGGCCAGGATGGCCTTGAACTCACAGAGATCCACCTACCTCTGCTTCCTGAGTATTAAGATTAAAGACATGCACCACCACCACCACCTTGTTAAAGCAACTCATAAAAACAAAGCATTTAATTGGGGGCTTGCTTATAGTTTCAGAGGTTAGTCATGGTGGGGAGCATGGCAGCATGCAGGCAGACATGGTGCTGGAGAACTAGCTGAGAGTTGTACACCATAATCCATAGGCAGAGAGAAAGAGAGAGAGAGAGAGAGAATCTGGGGCTGGTATGGGCTTTTGAAACCTCAAAGACCATCCCTAGTGGCACACTTCCTCCAAGGCCACATCTCCTAATTCTTTTAATCCTTTCAAACAGTGCCACTCCCTAGTAACTAAGCATTCAAATATATGAGCCTATGGGGGCCATTCTTATTCAAATAATTACACATGCTCTCACTATATGGCCCTGGTTGACCTGGAACTCGGTACATAAACCAAGCTGGCCTTAAACCCACAGAGATCCACCTGCCTCTACCTCATAAGTGTTGGGATTAAATGTATGCATATATAAAGTTATTTTTAAGTTCCTTTGGACAATGTATGTCTGTGTGTTACAAACATGTGCATACTCTGACATAAATGAGATGTTTATACCAGAGCTATCTATAATACAATAAAATGGAAATACATCTGGCTACTAAAAATGTGGAGACACACATGCTACAGTATCCTCTAAACTGTTTCTGAATGGTGCTCCTATACTCCACTTCCCTGGCCCAGTCCAAGGTTGCCTTGCCTAGCTGACATTGAAACTCAAGCAACAAGCTGAGCTGGGCATAGTAACACACACCAGTATCCCAGCTCCTGGGAGGCTGAGGCAGGAGGATTTCAGATTTGAAGCCAGCCTGGGCTACACAGTGAGACCTTGTCTCAAAGCAAAACAAAAGGGTTAAAAAAGGCAGCCAGAGTGAAGAGGAGGTAGAGTTCTTGATGCTCAGCCCTGATACAGGCTCTCCCTGGTGGGAATGGCCGAGACAAGCATGAGGAGGAAGGAATGAAAAGCAGAGGGGAAAGTCTGAGTAGGACCTGGAGGAAGAAAAGAAAACAGGGTTTCTAGAAAAGAGGGGTGGAAACAGTACAGACGATGAGGTGGGATCTATAAGACCAATGGGCTCCTGAGCCAGGAGAGATCCCCTGAGGGTGCTGAGCCAAGATAAGAGGCACTTTAGACACTTGGATTTCCGGCCAGTGCATACAAACTAGTTATAAACTCACATATAAACCTAAGGAGCGTGTCAGGCTCTAGAGAAACAGGAACTTCATAGACCAAAGTTATTCCCTAGTGTGTTTAAATACTGTTCCTGTGAGTTGTTTGTTTTTGTTGCTGTTGTTTTTGGTGTTTTGTTCTGTTTTGTTAGAAAAAAAGTAGTTGAAGAGGTCTGTGTCTCTGAATGCATTTTAACGTTTGCTCATTTAATTTTAACAGAAATTGAAAACTTCCTAAGCCAAAATTCCAGCTCATGGAAGGTGGAGAAGGATCAGAAGGTCAAGGCTAGCCTTGGCCACATAAGAAGTTCAAGGAGCTCAAGATCAGCCTGGGTAACTCTGTCTCAAAAAACAAAAACAAAGCTGGGCGGTGGTGGTACACCCCTTTAAACCCAGCACTTGGGAGGCAGAGGTAGGTAGATCTCTGTGAGTTCAAGGCCAATCTGATCTACAGAATGAGGTCCAGGACAGCCTGGGCTGTTACACAGAGAGACCCTGTCTCGAAAAACAAACAAACAAACAAAAATAAAACCAAGAACCAATATTTGTAACAGCAACATTGCAGATAAATCTAGATCCTTCCTTTCAGAATAATAGTGAAGAAATACAACTTTTAAAAATGACAAATCACACTGTCCCCTTCCCAAGAACATTCTTTGATAAACTCATCTGAAAACTAAAAAAAAAACAAATGAACAAAAAACCAACTGGATCTGGGTGTAGCTCAGTGGTGCAGAGCCCTTGTCTGGTCTACACAAGGCTTTGGGGTCAACCCCCATGGGTGCTGGGTCAGAGTGGAAAACATTAACAAAAATAGCAGAGTACTATGTTAATGATTTCCGGTAGCACATCAAAAACCCTCGTCTTAAAGGAAGACACTTAAATGATGCCAAGCTTCAGGAAATCTACAGCTCAAAACCTAACAATGTGTTTATACATTTGGAAAAGGAAGAAAGTCTCATGTGCCATAGGCAACAGAAATAACAATCAAACACAGCCACTCCTCTCTGCTTCCTCATTGGAGTGTCCATGGAAGCCCCCCCCCCCCACTTAGTCTCTCCCTGTCCACTCTTTTAGGAGACTTTTTGTGCGCTGCGTGCGTGCGTGCGTGCTCGTGTTCGTGTGTGATCGTGGCGGCACACTTGTGAAGGCCAGAGGATAACTTGCTGAGGTTGGCTCCCTCCTTCTACTGTGGACAATGGGGACTGAACTGGGTCTTCCTGGTTAAAAACAAGTGCTTTTAGCCACCGAGCATCTCAGCAGCTTCCTCTTTTTCTTTTCTTTTCTGTTTTTGAAACGGGTTTCTCTGTGTAGCCCTCACTGTCCTGGAACTCACTCTGTAGACCGGTCTGGCCTTGAACTCTGAGATCCGCCTGCCTCTGCCTCCCAAGTGCTGGGATTAAAGGTGTGGACCACCACCAACTGGCTCTTTTAGGAGACTTTCTTCAAAATGCAGGCTCTGGGGAGGATTTTCAGGGACACCTTGAGGAACAGTCTGCTGTGCTCTGTGCAGACACTTAGGCTCCCACAAAGCATTGAGAGGTTTGTCCTGAAAACACTGCCTGTCAGCCAAGAGGCTGATGTGTTCTCAAGCTGAGAATCCCTGCCTAGCCAGCAGCAATGGGCTCCCCAGCGCAGCCCTGTTCCCAGTGACCTCCTTTCCAGTTTTCAGACAGCAGTAAAGTAGAGCCCACATCCCCACTGATCTTGCATCAGATGAAGTATGGCTGCTTGTTCCATGGGAGCGTGCTTTCTCTCCTAAACAAGCTTTACTCAGGTTAATGAAACTCCCACTTAATGACTGCTCGTCAGCTCTTTGTGACCGGACCTTGCTAATGATTGCAGATCTGTGTGTCCAGTGTCACCTCACTGTCCTTCCATCAACTGCTTTCAGTTCTTCCCAAAGCCAGCTCTCCCTCCACCACTTCAAGGCTGCCAGAGTTACAGCTTTTTTGAAGTCTTCAACTTCCTTTGGCCATCCTACCCTTACCTTTACCCTTCCTCCTACTCAACCCTCTATTGGCCCATCAGTCTCAGCTCAGCCACATGCAAAAGCACATGTGCAGGCCAAGATAACACTATGCTCCCTTCACCCTTATAAAGCAAGTGGACTGGGTTGTAGCTCAGTGGTAGAATGCAGTCCCAGCATGCAAGAGGTCCTGAGTCAACACTGTAACAGTAAAAACAAGTGGAAACCATTCAAGGGGTGGGGGAAGAGAAAGAGAAGGTACACTCCACTGTCAGGCCTGACAGCAGGCAGGGTTTCTGTTCCTCAATGCTGCAGCCCTGCTGCTTAGAGCGTGTCTCAGATGATCAAGAGAACACAGTGAATGAACGATAAATGAAGTCATGGGGTATTAGTCATTCTGCTCTGTAAGCCTTCCCCATTTGTCTCCTCTTGGTATGTTGTCTGAATTCTGCTCCACAGTCTTAAGCCCATCATAAGAGCAACACAGCCCTGGCTCCAACTTGGCCTCTTGTTCCTATCTCAGAGAAGGAAAACTGCCAAGTCCACAGAAATTAAGGTGACAACAATCTTCAGAGAGCAAGATGTTCCTCCTCCTCACGTGTACACTTGTCCAATCACTTGTCCAATCACTCAGCCAATGGCATGAGTTTATCTAGGCAAAATGTTATGTGTTTTATTTGGCTCCATGGTACCAATCACACTGGCTATTATCAGGGTGGCATAAACTTTCCTGAGATGAAGTAAAGTTTAAATAAAATTTAAAAAAAAAATGCTAACTGAATTCCCTAAAACTTCCCTCCCAGGCGAGATCATTATGAGGCAGAGGAAGGGAAATGAGGGTGAGTCAGCGTGAGTCAAAGCGAGGAGAAAGCGCTTCTGGTAAACAGTTGCTCTTTTCCAGACAGGATTAGGATTACCCAAACCCCACCGCTAAAAATACACAGATAACAGGTGGTATACATTATATAAGTACTTCCAAAACAGAGACTCGGTCACCAACTCTAAAAAGGGAACAGTTAATCAGAGTCAGCCAGGCCTTCTTGAGCCTGATTCTTCTTGGAGAAGCCCCAAGAGCAAGCAAATGTTTCCACTGAAGCCACGGAGACCCTGAGTGCCCCCACTGCACTATAGCCCCCACGGCCTAACTCCTCCCATCCACAGTACTCTGATCTAGGCCTCTGCATTTGCTCTCTGAAGAACCTGCTCCCTCCTGCTGGGGATGGAAGCCAGTCCTCCTGCATGCTAGACAAGCACTTTACCACTGAGCTCTACCCTGGGCCATGAGACAGGACGGCAACAAGAAGCCCACACAGCCTGGAACTCCTGGACTCAAGCAATCCTACCACCACAGCCTCCTCGTTTTGTTTTCATTGATTTTACTGGGGGGAGGCACGTATCATTGTGTGCACTCTGGATGTCATGAGGACAATTCTGTGGAGACAGTTCTCACCTCCCATCTTAACGTTGGTTCCAAGGATTGAATTCAGGTTGTCAGGCTTATGTGACAAGCACCTTTAACTGCTAGGCCACCTCACTGGCCCTCCTGCCACAGCCTCCCAAGTGCGGGAATTACAGACATGTAAAGGGATTGCCTCAAACGGAATGCTTCATCAGATAAAGGAGGTGGTGGGCCCAGGAAATCCCAAGCTACAAAAGCTACAGGATCATCGGGGCATGCTGAAAGAGATCTGGGTGCCACATGGTGCCTCCTGCTGAACATACCCAAAGCCCAACACATGCATGCTGTCTTCCTTTCCTCTCCAGGAAGCCCACCATTCTGCCTGGATTCTTTACTGGGAGAGCAGTGTGATACAGTCAGCAGGGAATATTTTGAAGGTGGCAGGATCAGAGTCCTTTTCTGAAATGGTCTCCACAGTAAATGGATACAGAGGCCAGCGGTGTAGCTCAGTAGGTATAGCATTTGTCTAACATGCTCAAGGCTCTGAGTTCAGTCTTTAGCAGTGTAGAAAGAAAAGAAAGGCATACATATGAAGGGCTCCGACTTGGTCCCAGCCCACAGAAGAATTCATCCCAGGGACCTCAAGAGAACGGTTTGTTCATGGGATTTGCTTGCTGACACAGGCCAATCCTTCCTACTGGGCTCAGGATGAGACTACACTCCCTGTCATCTACAAAGCCTCCTGAGACCCGGGCCTTGGCCATGTCTCTAGTATGAAATCAGGCTGCTCTCCCTTCCTGTTTGTTCTCCCAGCTAATGGTCCTACGGGTTTTTTTTAACAAGCCAAACTTAACTCCTAGGACCATTATGCCTGAAGTGCCAGTTGTGGCTCTATTACTTACATATTATGTGACCATGGAAAAGCTGGAGTCACTTGGGACTCAGTTTCCTCATCCATTAAGTTCAATCATTGAGGAAATAGTCACCAAGCGCTTTTCACATGGCATGTCCTGTTCTAGGCACTCCAAGGCAGTGATCAACGTCGCTTACTGTCTACTGGACAAAACCAATTTGAGGAATAAACAAGTCACTTCAGACAATACCAAATTCTACAACAGAAATTAAACAGAGTAATAAAACCCAGGAGTCGACTGTCCTAAGGTGTGGATCATCTGCTTCTGCTGGCTTCTGCCACCCACCATATCATCTTTAACTCCAAATTCTGGACTCTGCCTCTTCAGCTACTTCTCCCCCACCTCTCTAACCACTCGTCTCTCCTCGCCTACTCTGTAAGCATCTTCTTGGTCTGCCTGGCTCCTGGGGCCTGCTATGCCCTCCTGGACACCCAGCACTCGGAAAGGCTCTGTCTCTTGTTGGCTCATTGGAGTCTGCTGTACGCTTATCCACTGTGGTTCAGGGCATCTCTGCTAAGACACTTACCCCTCCTTCTACTGGAATCCTTCTGGTGGAGTTCCTCTTTGTGACCCTTTTCCCTAAGCCTCTCCCACTTCCTCTTCACCCTGCTTCTAAAGGATGGCTTCTTTCATGCTTGCTCTAACCATGAGCTCTCTCACTCACAACCAGATTCATCAACTCCTCACCTGCCTTCTCTGACCTCTTTCCTCTTCAGACACAGAATTTTTATTAAAGCCTCATGGTATTTCTACAAAAGGCTTGGCCTCAGTACACCTCAACAAGCAGAAAATGGCACCCTTGATTTCCACATTCTCAAAGGTTATAACAACTACTGCCGCTGCATAAGCAAAGGATCCCCACATCTCGTCTAAGCCCTCTGTACTCCCTGCTCTTGTCTTATCTCTGAGCTTTCTTTATTCTGCTCAATCAAGTTGCTCTCTCTGATCACTAAATTCATTTCACAAGGATTCAAATGTCTCTTGAGCATGGATAATATTAAAAATTGTTATACACTGTTCTAATTTAAAAAAAAAATTTTTTTAAAGGCCTGGCTGTGGTGTTGGATTATGGCCCTCCCACTCCAGACCCAAGCATGCATGTTTAAAAGTTTCCTCCACATATCTGTCCTGGGTGGTGGGCACGTGACTGTGACAGAAAGAATGAAACAGAACACCCCATCCACCCACCCAAGACACCATGTGCTTTAAAACAACCAAAGAGTAAACTATTCCCCAAAGGATTACTGCTTATCTCATATTCCTCTTCTTGGTTTTGTTTAACTCTCTAAATACTCTCCTCTCTTCAATGTCTAAAACTTTTGCTAAAGTATAAACTTTCTTTTATCTCAGGATTTGTAAATTCATTGGGTGTGGTATAAAATCTGTAAAACCTATAACAAAAAGTTATCTTAAAACTTGTAAAAAATTGAAGTTTAAAATCTATACATAGGTAATCTTAATTTGCCACAGCATGCTTGTATGTAACTTGAATTCTTGTTTAAAAAAAATACATCTGCTACAGCATACTACTACACATATGTAACTTGGATCCAATTCTTGCTTGTGAAAAATAGGACAAATCAACAAATGATTGATGATTAAGGTTTATAAACTCCTAAGGTTGTAAAGGTCTACTCAGGATAACAAAATCTGACTTAGAGATATATGTCTAGGCACTTAAACAATGTCTTATGATGAAGGTTTATAAACTCCTCAGGTCCACTCAGGCTGAGAAAAACTGACTTGAGGATGTCTGTCTAGCCTCCCTGTCTTTGCTAACTTTGTTAAGCTTTCGCTATTTCTATAGACTGAGTCATATAAAAAACTGTGATATTCTGTAAAAGCACAGTGTAAAAAAATCAGAAAAACAAGGTTACCAGTCCCCCTGTGGGCTGTTTTATGGTTTAAAGTTTAATTTTAATGCTAAAGAATCTTCTTTTCACCGGGCGGTGATGGCACACGCCTTTAATCCCAGCACTAGGGAGGCAGCGGCAGGTGGATCTATGTGAGTTTGAAGCCAGCCTGGGCTACAGAGTTCCAGGAAAGGCGCAAAGCTACACAAAGAAACCCTGTCTCAAAAAAACAAACAAACAAACAAAAAAAAAAAAAAAAGAATCTTCTTTTCAAATTTTTAAGGCTCAAACTTAAGGATAAAATTGTAAAATCCTAATCTTGTAAAAGTGACTACCTTGTAAACTGTTAAAGATAATTAAGATATGCAAGTTGATGGTCAGTTACCTTCTAAATGACCACATTCTTTAATGTGCTTAGAATTATGCTTTTAGTTATGCTAAGTACAAACGTAATTCATTTACAGGGACAAATTTAAGCTGTCTGTTTATATTGTTCAGGTTAAGCCTGAAGCAAGTAACTAAAAACAAGTCAAGTTTGTTTAAAATCAGGTGTAGTTAATATATTAGATGATGGTCCTCAAACCCCTCCGAGAGATAGGCTGACTATGGCCTTTAAGGTGTTTAATAAAAAAGCCTTCTTCTATGCTGGGAAGGGAGGCAGACGGATCTCTGGGAATTCGGGGCCAGCTTGGTCTACAGAGTTGAGTTCCAGGATAGGCTCCAAAAGCTGCATAGAGAAACCCTGTCTCAGTCTCAAAAAAACAAAACAACAACAACAACAACAACAACAACAAAAGCCTTCTTCTGATAAGTAGAAATACCAGATTCTGGTAGCAGCTGCTGAGGCTGTCTCCAAAGAAGATGGGCAGCAATGGACTCTACCTGGATCTTGCTTCAAGCGTGATAAAGCTGACTACTGAACAAAGAACTACTCCATGCCTCACCCACCACCAGGGCCCTTCCCAAACTATGGACACTGTTCAGTGTTGTTATCCTCTGATACAAGGTAAGTTCCAAGTTAACATGGGCTGCCTTAGAGCCTGTCTTTAAAAAATAAAAAATAAAAATAACCTAGTAACAATTTCACTTTTCAGTGATTAACAAGTGAGATCAAGGAATCCATTTAGATCTATTGAAAGAGACAATAATTCAGAAGAAAGAAGAGTGCTCTCAAAAATAATGAAAATCAAGCCAGGGCCGGAAAGATGGCTCAGTGGGTAATGAGTTAGCTATATACATGTGTGAAGACCTGAGTTTGATTCCACAGAACTCATCTAGAATCTCAGTGCTCCTACACAGAGATGGGGCAGAGACAGGAGAATCCCCAGAAGTTCACAGGCCACCTAGCCTTGCACATACAGCAGCAAATGACAGAGACTCTGCTTCAAACCAGATGGAAGACAAAGACCAGCATCCCTGGTCAAGACTGTCCTCCAACTTCCACACACTTGTGGCTGCACGCACACGTGTGCACGTACCAGGAATGCTGGCACACACCTGTAACGCCAATACATGGGAAGAGGGGGAAGGAGGGGATCACAAGTTCAAGGCCAGTATGGGCTAGGTAGGAAGATCTTGTGTCAAAAGCAAACCAATCAATCCACTAGAAAGGAAGACTGAACTAGAAGCAACGCACCTTCTAGTAAGACGCTGGCTAGAAGATGAACAGAGAGGATTTGTGCCAGCTCCCTTGAAAAGCATCAACCAAATACATTGAAAACACAGGAAAAAGAAGTCGGTGTGTACAAGGGGGGGAGGGAATGAAGAGTTCAACATGCCAGTGAAGTTAATGGTGGCTTTAGGGCACTGCTCTTATATTTGTTTGGGGTTTGGGGATTATAAAGTTGGGGCTTAATCTCCTTGAAGTTTATAAATCATGTGATGGTATGAACCACAAATGCAGCCAACTTATGCTATCAAAAACAACCGTCCAATATTTAAAGAGTGAAGCCTAAATGGCAACTAGTTGGTTTGTTTTAAAGGAAATATTGAAGTTTTAAGACTTCCTGAGAATTTGGGTCTAGTGCATTGACTTTCTGGCCTGGGTTTCTGTGACCCAGGGGATGTGACAGCTCACTGTCCTGTCCAAACAAACACTGCAGACGTTTATTAGAACCATCAGGGTAGTCCATTTCTCTTCCCACAGAATCAAATTTTATCTGGACAGATAAGTCTGTTTCTGTTTTGGAAGAATGTTCTGCATAATCAGAATTCTTTGTAGCACTGAGGAAAAGGCAGGCAGTTTAAAACTCAATTTTCTTTAAAAGAAAAATAAAGGACTGATTTTTCTCCAGAAATCCTGGCTTTGGGGAAAGTAACGCAGTAATCTGAGGATCATGGAGCTATCTTTAATTAGGAGTTGTCAAATGACTGTGAGAAAGCTGAACTTAAGGACACTGTTTATATTTCAAAGACTGTAAAAGAGATTCTGCTACAGAAGTTTCCCAACACTGCCCCTTAGCCAAAGACTCCTTAGGAAAATGATTTTATCAACTAGGTTGGTAAGAATTTCAACTCCAGTGCATATATGGAGCTATAAAATGAAACTGTTTTCATGCTTTAGAAATAAATGTTTTAGCAGGGCTTTGGTGGCACACATCTTTCATCTTAGCACTTAGTGGCAGAGGCAGGTAGGCAGATCTCTAAGTTGGAAGCTAACCAGGGCTACATAGTAAGAATCTGTATAAAAAATAATGAAAACAAACAAATATTTTAATCAGACATGGCAGTGTATGCCTGTAATTCCAGCACCCAGAAAGCTGAGGCAGGAAGACTACCACACACTGAGACTAGCCTGGTCTACATAGCAAGTATCAGACCAACCAAGGATCCATAGAGTGACCCTATCTCACAAATGGGCAAAAAAATAAAAAGACACCTTTTTTGCAAATGGAAAAGCACTTATTGTGTGCTGTGGGATGTTCTGTATGGCAAATGTGTTGCTAATTAGTCAATAAATAAAACACTGATTGGCCATTGGCTAGGCAGGAAGTGTAGGCGGGACAAGGAGGAGAATAAAGCTGGGAAGTGGAAGGCTGAGTCAGAGAGACACTGCCAGCCGCCTCGATGAGAAACAGCATGTGAAGATGCCGGTAAGCCACGAGCAACGTGGCAAGGTATAGATTAATGGAAATGGATTAATTTAAGCTGTAAGAACAGTTAGCAAGAAGCCTGCCATGGCCATACAGTTTGTAACCAATATATAAGTCTCTGTGTTTACTTGGTCGGGTCTGAGCGGCTATGGGACTGGCAGGTGACAAAGATTTGTCCTGACTGTGGGCCAGGCAGGGAAACTCTAGCTACAATTGTGTTATAAGATTTATTTGCTGGGCTGACAAGTGGATCTAGGGGTGAAGATCATGAAGTCTCAGAATGAAAAGCCATATAAGGCACTAGCTTATTACCCCAAAACATTCCAGGGATATGATTCCCTCTAGTCAGATTACTCTGGAAAATTATCCTTAATGTTAATTCAGAAATATATTTACGTGTATAACGTGTGATGCTCTATGGGCTAGGTAGATTAGACACTTTAGTAGGCCCACTCTCCTATGAAGAGAACTACAGCTGGGAAAGGACGGCCCCCCAGGTCACTAGCTGGGTGCCTCAGCTGCCACACTTGCCTTTCTCCTGCTGTGCAGTGATGAGCATGATGACCACAGCAGCAGTGGCACCTAAGTCACACTCACCACGCCGTGGGCACTGTTCTTTACACTTCCGTATGTCCACTCATGCCGTGCTCACAATAACCCCTCACTAAAGCTGGGTGGCCTGTCTGTGGGTCACCAGCTCCACTCTGTCTACTCTGCTCATCTTACACGCCCTGCATCTCTCCCCAGAAAATCAAAGTGGGCACCCTAAGACCCTATGTTCTTCACCTTCATCTCAAATCATAATTCATTCTTAAATACTAGTAATTATTAAAGCTGGATGGTGGGTAATAGGGATTGCTTTATACTGTTTGCTCTTCTTTTGTTTAGGTTTGAAATTACCTTTTAAACATTTATGGTTTTTCCCCTAACACGGAATCTGACCCATTGAAGAGGCCAGATGACTAGCCTCCACTAACACTGAATTCCTAAGACAGTGTTACTGAAGAGGGCTCAGCAGTAAATGAAAGGGGCATTGATTCGTTCACTAGTTCCAACAATAAAGACTAACCCCAATTATGTGTAAGGCTGGGTAAAGGTCCAGTGAGGGACTCCTGTCCTCACCAAGCTAAGAATTTAATAACGAACACCCATGTACTACTTTGAAAAGTAATTATGCAAGGGACTAGTCATGAGAAATGCTATAAAAAGAAAAGTTCAAAGTGCTACAAGAGTCAGAAAAAGAAGGAAATTCCATTATACAGAACTTTCCAGGACAGTCCAAACTTTTTGATGTATTAAGCATTATTTAAATTCAGTAAGTGGCTCACAAAAGAAAGGGTGCTATAAATGCAAAAGCAAGTCAGGTCTGGAAAGCCACATTCTCTTTTATGGTATTATGGTGGCTCCCGGGGTGGAGGTTTAGGATTGTTCTGCAGTCTCAGGATCAAAATACAGATTAGAGAAGATGTGTGTGTATGCATGCATGTGTAAATATGTGTGTGTACACACACAGGTGCTCACACATGCAGAAGCCAGAAGGCGCGCGCGTGTGTGTGTGTGTGTGTGTGTGTGTGTGTGTGTGTGTGTGTGTTTAAAACAGGGTCTTTCACTGGGGCGGTGGTGGCACATACCTTTAATCTCAGCACTCAGGAGGCAGAGGCAAGTGGATCTGTGAGTTCGGGTCCAGTCTGGTCTACAGAGCAAGTTCCAGGACAGGCTCCAAAGCTACACTGAGAAACCCTGTCTTGAAAAACCACACACACACACACACACACACACAAAAAAAAAAAAAAAAAAAAAAAAAAAAGGACAGGCTCTTTCACTGAACCTGGAACATGCCAATTCAGCTTGACTGGCTGGCCAGCAAGCCCCAAGGATTCTCCCGTCTCTACTTCCTTAGAGCTGAGATTATAGACATACATGGTCATATCTAACTTTTACATGGGTGCTAGGGATTGCACTAAGGTACTCAATCCTACTAGGCAAGCACTCTACCCACTGAGCCATCTCCTCAGCTGACATTTTTCTTTAAGATTTATTGGTAAGGGGTCTAGCGATGCTCAGTTAAGAGTGCTTGCTATTCTGTCTTTCTAGAGTTCTAGTACCAGACAGTGCTATTCAGGCTGCTGGAGAAGAAATGATAGTAATGATTTCACCCAGCACCAGACCCTGAATACTACAACACCAACCCAGCGCAATAGTGGCATGACCGTTACAGAAGTGACCAGCCACTCTCTGCTTGGACTTGAGGCCTGCTCCCCAGGAGGGAGTTCGTGCCTGGGACTATAAACCTGTCAAAAGACCATGGGTGGAGACATCATAGGCCCTAAATTTTTCATGGTGTCAAACTGCCTTCTAAATATTTCTATCTATACATCTGTGTTGCTCTTGACCTTACTCAGAGCTTCTTCCTGCACTAGGCAGTGGTTAATGAACTGAGTCATAACTGTCAAAATGCTGAGAACAAGTGACCACGAGTACTGAGCCCTAAATGGGACATCTGTATCATACTCCCCACGCCCAAGGTTTGAGAACACTGCAGAAGAGGGGAAAAAAGAATGATGAGCGGAGGGTGGGGAGGAGTGTTGTGAAGTGCTGTCTTCTGGACATAACAGGCTTTTATAGTCAGGAACTCACTACAGCTGTGGATAAATGCACGTGCCCTACATAATCAGTCAACCTCCCATCAGGCAGCACTAACTGGACTCTGGTTACACACACACATAAACACAGTCATACATTTATGAAATTGTCAAAGTATATATAAAGCAAAGATTTTCTTTAAGTGCACCCTTGAATGCACCTACTATGTAAAAAAAAAAAAAAAAAAAAAAAAAAAACCAGAATCACAGATGCTGCCATCTTTGAGCAGTTTCTCCAAGAATCAATGTGAAGAGAAAAGCTAGGAATCCTGGTAGAGAGGCTGTAATCATGAAAGGAGCAAGACAGGATTGCTGTAACTCCCTTTTTCTAAAAGGTTTTTGTAACAGGTCTCCTAAAGTCTTTGAAGAACAGGGGCTTGGGCATGGCTTAGTTGGTAGAGTGCTTGCTTGTCTGGCATAGCATGCTTGAGGCCCTGAGTGTGGTCCCCACCAGAACCTGTGCATGGTGGAGCACACCTGTAGGTTCAGAAGGTCAAAGTCATCATCCCTACTTAGTGGGAATTCATGACTGGTCTGGGCTAGAGACTGTGTCAAAAGAAGCATGGGACCAGGGCGGAGGGGATTTATTGCTCAGCATTGTATCATTTGCCTAGACCCGGTTTCAATCTGAGAGGAAAAGGTGGGAAGGAAAGGAAGAGGGAGGGAGGACAAAAATATAGGAACTACATAGGAAAGCTCAGATATTAGACCCTAGGACTTCGAGGACACAGCTTCTAGAAGGAGTCTCCTGAATCCTCACCTTTAGTTTCCCTTCTGAAAAGGAGAATGATCTTTGCCCACCTCATGGAGCTGCTTCAAGGGCAAAATGAGAGTGTAGACTTGCATATTTCAGAAATTCAAAGTGTTGAGTTATTTACAAATGCCAGCACGGCAGCCAGCTCCTTCCAGAATGCTCTGAAGCAGACCTCGGGTTGTGGAATAGAGAAGGTGATAGGCTGGGGTCATCCAGACCCTGAAAATTCTTTTTCTTTTTTCTTTTCTTTTTTTTTCTTTTTAAGATTTATGGTAGTGGGCCACACCTTATATCCCAGTACTTAGGAGGCAGAGGCAAGCAGATCTCTGGGAGTTCAAGGCCAGCCTGGTCTACTGAGTGACCAGGACAACTGTTACACGCGAAACTCTGTTTCAAAAAAACAAAAAAAAAAAGAAGAAGGAAAAATTATGGATTTGTTTTTATTTTTTGGAGACAGAGTCTCACTGTGTAGCTCTGGCTGTCCTGGAATTCACTATGGAGACCAGGCTAGTCTCAAACTCACAAGATCCTCCTGTCTCTGCCTCCCAAGTACTAGGATTAAAGGTGTGTGTCACTACTGCCCAGCTATACATGTGAAATTAAAAATAAATAAATAAATCTTGAGTTTTGCAAAACTGGTTAAACAATGCAAATACATTTAACATTATTAAAACCTATATTTTAAAATGGTTATGAGAAAATGATAGATTTTATGTGTCCTTTACCACAAATAAACTTTAAAAACATTTTAAAAATAAAATTTATTTATTTTTATTTTATGTGCATTGTTATTTTGCCTATATGTATGTCTGTTTGAGAGTGTCAGATCTTGGAGTTACAGACAGTTGCTAACTGCCATGTGGGTGCTGAGAATTGAACCCAGGTTGTCTGAAAGAGTAGCCAGTGCTCTTAACCACTGAACCATCTCTCCAGCCCCTTAAAAACATTTTTTTTTCTTTTTTCTTCTGGAGCTGAGGACCAAACCCAGGGCCTTGCGTTTGCTAGGCAAGAGCTCTACCACTGAGCTAAATCCTCAACCCCTAAAAGCATTTTTTTTAAAGAACTAATATTTAAGCTGGTGATGCACACCTTTTATCCCAGCATTCAAGAGACAGAGGCAAGCCCAGCATAGTGGCGCATGCCTTTAATCCCAGCACTCAGAGACAGAGGCAGGCAGATCTCTGAATTCGAGGCCAGCCTGGTCTACATAGTGAGTTGCAGGATAGCCAGGGCTACACAGTGAGACCCTCTCTTGAAAAAAACAAACAAAAAAAATGAGACAGAGGCAGGCAGAAGTGACAGAAGCCAGCCTAGTCTATATAGCAAGTCCCAGGCCAGTCAGATGGCATAGTGAGACCCCATCTCAAACACAAAACAAATAAACAAACAAGAACTAATATTTCCAGAAACTTTTCCTACATATGTATTTTTCTCAAAAAAATATTTTTTGAAGCCAGGCGGTGGTGGCACATGCCTTTAATCCCAGCACTCGGGAGGCAGAGGCAGGCGGATCTCTGTGAGTTGGAGGCCAGCCTGATCTACAGAGTGAGATCCAGGAAAGGCACCAAAGCTACACAGAGAAACCCTGTCTTGAGGAGAAAAAAAAAATTTTTTTTTCCTCAAAAAATTAGAAGCATACTGTGTTAAGAGTCTGCCTCTTACACCTAATCACACGGTGCAGATATCTTTCAAGTGTGCATAACTGCCACCTAGTTCTGTTTTTATGACTGAACTGCCCATCACACGTCTGTTTCCAGCTTTTTGACATCATAAATCACCACGGCAACATCTCTGCAGACTTTCTGATGATGTCTTACTACTGGTACTGGCTTCCACCTGCCCCCTTTGCGGTACCAATGCCCTTAATTTCCCCTGGGAAAACCACCTCCTTGTCCTACCGTCCATTCTCGTTTGGTCCTCCCACCTCTTAATCAACTTTATCCTATGTGGTTAGGCACAGCATGCCTAAGTATATTGCTTAGTATGTGTCTTTTATGTGGCTATTGCCATTTCTCCTACAATTACATTTCTGATTATTACTGCTATTATAAGGCTATTGCCTTTGGGAGGTGAAGGTGCGGCTCAGTGGCAGAGCAGGTGGTTAACATGCTTGAGGAACTGGGTTCAATTCCTGGCATCAAAAAAAAGAAGAAAAGGAGAAAGAGAAGGGGGTGTGGCCTGTTCTCTCTCTTGTAGCTGTTTGCTCAGTTAATCTTAGTATATTTAAGTATTTTTAAGTTATCTCTTGAATTTTCTCAGCACATAATATGCAAGGTATAGAATTACACCACCTAGGTAGTGACCAAGAGCAAAAGCACTGGGCTAGGAAGATGCTCAGTAAGAGCACTTGCTGAACAAGCATGAGGATCTGAGTTTGAATCCCCAGCACCCACATAAAAAGATGGGGTGGGGGGCTGGAGAGATGGCTCAGAGGTTAAGAGCACTGGTTCTTCTTCCAGAGGTCCTGAGTTCAATTCCCAGCAACCACATGGTGGCTCACAACCATCCATAATGAGATCTGGTGCCCTCTTCTGGCCTGCAAGCCTACATGTAGGCAGAATATTGTATACATAATAAATAAATAAATCTTTAAAAAAAAAAAAAAGATGGGGTGGGCTGAGAAATGCTCTAGGTCAGTTGGTACTATTACCTATTACCAGGGACCCAGACTTGATTCCCAGCACCCACATGGTGGCTTACAACTCCAGTTCCCAGGGCTCCTGCATGCACGTGGTGCACATACAAACACTCAGGTACATATATGCACATATAAAGTGCAGGTAAGACTGTGTATGCCTGTAACCCCAGCACTATGGTAGACAGAGAAAGGGAATCCTCGAGGCTGGCTGACTGCCAGCCTGACTCTAGGTTCAGTGAAAGATGAAGAGTGATAGATCAGAACACCACACCTGCACACACAGGCATGCGTGCATGCACTCACACACACAGATTAAAAGCCCAGCAAACTGAAACACAGGACCCAAATATAATGAGATTTCAGGTAAGCATTTAACCACAGTTTTCATCCATAAACTGGAGATCATAACAGGGCCTGTCCCACAAGGTGTTTATAACCAGGCATGGTGGCGCACTCCTTTAATCCCAGCACTGGGGAGGCAAAGTCAGGCAGATCTCTGTGAGTTCAAGGCAAGCCTGGTCTACAGAGTGAGTTCCAGAGTAGGTTCCAAAGCTATAAAGAGAAATCCTGCCTCAAAAAAAAAAAAAAAAAAAAAAAAAAAAAAAAAAAAAAAAGGCTGTTTTACTGAAGGATTGTAGACTGCTTGCCTAGAACACTCAAGGCCCTCAACCGCAGCAACCCACCCCACCAAAAGAACAGGTTATATTGAGAGTAGCACTTAATATACTCAGAGAAGTGCTTAGTATGATACTGACTCGAAAAGGCCCGCAATCTGCCAACAACGAGAGCCGGCTGGCTCCCACACTAACACACACCTTTGTCTGAGCTTGCTGCCTTCCACCTGTGCAGTCTGCTGGCACTAACCTGCTCCCTGAGCCCAGCCACTCCTACCTTCCAGAGAAAGTTGTGCTATCGGTTTCTCCTTCCGCTCCCATGTCTCCTCAGCCTTTCCCTCCCACCAGCTCTATACCAACTGCATTGAAGCGCTCTCCCATGCTTTATTGAAAAAGGAAAAAAAAGCCTTCCCTTACTCCTCGATCGCTCCCCAGCCTCTCCCTCCCTCCACAGCCAGCCTTCTCGGAGCTAGCTGCCTACACTGTCTTCTCACATCCCACTCTCACCTCATCCTACTGATACATTACACCAAACCTTTGGAAGCTGGGACATTCTAGATTCCGCCCCCGCCACTCACCACATCTGCTCAGTCAGGTCCCCAGTGACCCCTGGAACTTATTTCCTCAGTCGGCACATTCTAACCCTAACTTCTACTTGCTACTCGGTGGCATCTAGCAAAGCTGGCCTTCATTACCACACTCTTGGTTTCCTCTTCCAGAGCCATTTCTTCTTGGTGTCACCTAAGTGAACAGTTCTTCCAAGAGTGTGCAAAGCAGCAACCCTCAGATCTGGGCCCTTTTTAAATCTCCTTCCTGATCCTCCTGCTTCAGCCTCCTGAGTGCTAGGATTACAGGTGGGAGGCCCCACAACTGCTCAGTATTGATATTCCACTTCCAGTTGTAGCGGACAGCTTTCACTACCATAAATAAACTAACACCACCAGGTGTGGTGGCCTGCCTTTAATCCTAGTACTCTGGAGGCAGAGGCAGAGGCAGATGAATCTCTGTGCGTTTTAGACCAGCTTGGCCTATAAAGCAAGTTCCAGGCCAAATAGGGTTAATTGTACAGTGAGACCTTGTCTCAAAATAAACAAACTAAATGAACCTGTGTGTGAATATGTATATGTTAAAACAAGGTTTCACTCTGCCCAGCCTAGCCTTGAACTTGTATGTAGCCAGTTAAACTCTTGGTCCTCCTGCCTCCACCTCCCAAGTGCTGGGAAGACAGGCAAGTGCCACCACGCAGGGCTCTGTAACATTGCTTTTGAATGTGTTTGGAATACTGTCCCTTTATCATTCTTACCAGCTCTCCAGACAGTGCTAACTCACACTACTCCCTCCCCAAACCTCCAAACTAGACTGTATTCACCTGCCCAGAGGACTCCATTAATACATCACACAGTCACTTGTCAGAGGCATCAATTCCTACCCAAGTTCTCATCGCCACGATGAGGATCAGCTTTCTCCTCATAGTACCGCACAGTGTCGGGCACCTCATACTTGCTGTGGTTTGCATGTATCTCCCAAGGGTTCATGTGTTGAAATTTCACCTCCACTGTGAGGTGGCAGGTGAGGAGATTGGAAACTGTCTGAATACAGTGTCTAGAGGTGGGACCTTTGGGGGGGAATCAACATTATTAGATAAGGTCATTAGGTTCTTGTGACTGAGTACTAGGACTCTGTGCGAGAAGGTCAAGGATGCAGCTCAGAGGCAGAACACCTGCTTCATATAGGCAAGGTCTGTCTCTTCAACCTCCAGCACCACAAAAAGGGGACTCCTCAAACTCCCCATCTTGTAATATGCAACACTCTGAGCCATCTTAGGACTTTGCTATAAAAAGGCCATGGTCAGAAAAGCTACCCAGTCTCGGGTATTTAACTTCAATAATGAAAAAGGTCTATGATGGGGTTGGGGATTTAGCTCAATGGTAGAGTGCTTGCCTAGCAAGCGCAAGGCCCTGGGTTCGGTCCTCAGCTCTGAAAAAAAAAGAAAAAGAAAAAAGAAAAAGGTCTATGACAATATTCTGTATCTGGTTTTTGAATTACCATAAATAAATGGCTGCAAAGGGAAAAATAAGAGTGATGAGACCGCCAGGCACACGCCTTTAATCCCAGCACTCAGGAGCAGAGGCAGGCAGGTCTCTCTGAGTTCGAGGACAGCCTGGTCTACAGAGCAAGATCCAGGAC
The DNA here is from genome assembly GCF_949786415.1 of Peromyscus eremicus. Lineage (NCBI taxonomy): Eukaryota > Metazoa > Chordata > Mammalia > Rodentia > Cricetidae > Peromyscus > Peromyscus eremicus. Next base: position 136,988,916 of record NC_081419.1, on the reverse strand, counting down.
AGTCAGAACTATACAGTGAGACCCTGTCTCAAAAAAATCATACAAAAATAAGAGTGATGAGACCAAAGAGGGTGAGGGATCAAGCACACTCACCTACTGATTAGAATCCTCTGCCAGCTCACACCTGTATCCTAGAACTCTGCAGGTGGAGACACAAGTTCAAGGCTAGCCTCAGCTACAGAGAAGCATCAAGGCCAGCCTGGAGACCATAAGACCCTGTATAAAACAAGGAATCTCCTGAAGGCCCCCAAAAATAAAATCCTAACTTCCTTTACCACCACCACCCCACCCCAAAAAAAAGTCTGTCAGGAAGAGCAGAGTCTTCTCTCTCAAACATCAAGTAGAGACTATTTCTACCTTTCAGAGTCTCTTCCGGCCTGAAATTCTTTTTTTTTTTTTTTTTTTTTTTTTTTTGGTTTTTCGAGACAGGGTTTCTCTGTGTAGCTTTGCGCCTTTCCTGGGACTCACTTGGTAGCCCAGGCTCGGCCTGAAATTCTTGAGAGATTCTCTACAAGTCAGGCTGTCTCCTCAGGGCTCCGTCTTCCTAACACTGGGCATGTCACCAGCCTCGTCTCCTGGCCAACACACCGGCAAGCTTCATCTCTCCTGTAGGAAGTAACCTTCTTGTGTAATCCCCTAGGACCACCTCTCTCACCTCTGAAGGTCTACAACTGCCCTCTCGGCATTCAGTTTCCTGTACGCGCAAAACCACAGCTCAAATTACACCGAATTCCTGTTCCTAGGTCTGTTTCCTACGGACAGGAGTGGAGTTCCCTAAGGACAAGATGTCTCATTCACTTTTTTTTTTTTTTTTTTTAAACGGCTGGCGATCAGCCCGGGCCCTTGTTCTCAATAAATCCTCAATGATGTTCCCCGTAGCAAGAGCATCAAGGAAAGCTCCCACGTATCGAGGATTTTACATAAAAGGCACTTGTGATCATCTTACAAGACAGGTGTTCCCATTAGAACCCCATTGTGCAGGTGAGAAAACTGACACAGGAATAAGTCCAACCTCGACGGTCCCCCGAAGAGCGGCACACGCATACCTTCTCTTCAGTTCCTAGTTACTCGACGACCAACCCTCACAGAAAAGGAGCTTTTAAAAAATTGTTATTTAAAAAAGAAAACTTTCCAATGAGCCTCAAGAGATGCGTCAGAATAAAAGCCGAAAGCGCACCCACCCGAACCCGCCGAACCGGGCCGGGGTCAGAGGGCGTCGCAGGCGCCCGCTCCCGGGCCCAGGGGACAAGGTCCAGCCCTCCGTCCTTGCCCGGCGTCCTCGCGGCCCGTCCCTCGCCGGCCGCCTGGCGGACCGCTCCTGTCCGAGCCGCGCCCGCCCGCTCTGCCGCCGCTTACCTGCCGCCTCCGTCGCCCTCGCGGAGCCCGGGCCGCCGGCGCGAGCGCCTCCCCGGGGCCGCCTGGCGCCCGCTGCCGGCCGCCGAGCCGTTGCCTAGGCGACGCGGCTGCCGAACTCCCGCGTCGCTCGCGCTACGGCGGCCGGGAAGGGACGCAGCTGTGGGCGGGGAGAGGACGGGAGGAGGCGGCGCTCGGCAACAACGAGGAGTGGGTGGAGGGAGGAAAGCTGTCCCGAGGCTGGGAGCCTTCGCTCCCCGGAGAGGGAAGACGGACGTGGGGAACAGCGAGGCTCTAAGGGAGGGAGTGTACCTCGGATGATGCCTATGTCTCAGTTCATCTTTGGCACGCGAAAGGCGACCGTATGTAGAGGGGCCCTATGGCCTAAGGTTGCTAGGTTGATAATAAATGGATTTTTTTTTTTGAGTTTGTCTTTGGTTAGTTGGTTTGGGTTTCTATTTTTTTTTTCTTCCTTCCTTTCTTACTTTGCTTTCTTTTTTCTTTTTTGAGACAAGAGTTCATGTATCCCAGGCTAGCCTTCAACTCAGTATGTACCTGAAAATGATCTTGAACTCTGCCTCTACCTCCCAACTTTTTTGGTGGTGGAAGAAGTAGAATATAGGGCCTTGTTGCTTGCTTGGCAAGTGCTCTACCACCGAGCTACAAGCTCAGCCCCTTGACTGGAAATAAAGAGTAGAAGATTGATGTGGAGTGACAATTCTCTGTTATAATCTCTGGAAGGAAGAGGTGTGGCAAATAGTGAATAAAATTGGTTTTCGGGAATGATAATTTGATCAGAATTAATTTCAGCATGGGAAATAAAAAGCTCGTAATCAGCAGTTACACTTCCTGGAAAAATCCTGCAAATATACAGGCCCCTACGCACAAAAGATTCTCCTGTTGTGTGGTTCCAATCTACTGGGAAAAAAACAAAGACTTAGACTCAATCTGAACTCAGAGTAAACAAATTTATTCTTACTGCTCGCAGAAGGACAACAACCTTAGAGCCAAATCAGGAGCTCATAGTGTCAGAGGGGGTTAAAGGAAGGGTTTAGAGAGGTGGACCCCAGAGGTGGGCATCACAGTTACCTCATGCTCTGTGGAATCCACAGCTGAGTGATAAAATTGCTTCATTCCATTCAGTTGTTTCTCATCCCCATTATACACAACAGTAACACCATTTTTATTCTTATCTCACATGGCCAACACCTGCAGGCACTAGGGTCTCACAGTCATTTCAGGACAAAGATCAACAGATATTAGGGGGTGCCTGGTACTGAGTTAAGTTCCTCAGCCACCACAGGGGAGTCCTGTATAAATTGTCACACAAACCAGACCACCCAAGGAAACCGGAAAGAAGAGTCATTAATGACTGGGATAGAGTGATTTCTTCTCGGCAAGCAATAACACAGTGCCATCAGGTTAGAACAGGCTGCCACAAACTCCATTGTTTTTTTTGGTTTGGTTTGGTTTTTTGTTTTTAAAAGCAAGAGTTGAGACTAAATGTACATCGCTAGGATATTGAACAAACAAATAAATGGTGGTACATCCATAAAATAGGCACATCCATAAAAAGAATTAAGAGTCAAACTAGGTATGGTGGCTCACACCTGTATTCCCAACACTTTGGAAGCTAGGGTAGGAGGATCACTGAGAGTGCAGGACAAGCTTAGGCTGCTGAGAGAGTTCCATGACTGCCTGGGCTAGGGTGAAATCCTGCCTCAAAAGTCCAAACCCCACCTAAAATAACAGGATCCGAAGTAGCTACAGCTGTCGACACAGTTTACATGTAGACCTGCCTGTCTTTAAGCTATGGTTGTAATAAGATCTCCTGGTCTCTCCACTAGTCCTGTTCTTCCTTCTACCTTTTTTGGGTGGGGCGATGGGGGAACAGGGTCTCTATATAGCCCTCGATGTTCTGGAACTCTATATGTAGACCATGCTGTCCTGAAACTGACAGAGATCTGCCTGCCTCTGCCTCCAGAGCTAGGCCTATGCCGCCACACCTAGCCTCATTCCCAGCCTTTCTTTTATTTTTGCCATGCTGATCAAACCCAGGACTTTGCACGTGCTAGGCAAACACTCTATGGCTGATTTGTCCTCAGCACTTGGCTTTGTGCTTTTTAAGCCCAGCAGGCTTCTGTCTCAAGGCCTTTACTTCCACTGCTCTGTATCCAGACCCTCGCCTCCAGATATCCCTAGGGTTTGTTTCCTCACTTTGTACCTCTGCCTCTATGTCCAATGACCAAAAAGACCTACCTGATTAAATTCGTAGATTCCTCACAAACTCTACTATATTCTTCTCACTTCTTCACTGCTCTCATCCAGCATCTGATGGTTCTACTATACATTTGTTTATTACTTGTTTCTTTTCACTAGAGCATACACTCCTTTAAGGACAAGCACATTGTTCCTTAGTGTTTGCTGTCTTATTGCTGGGAACAGTGCCCGGCACATGGTAAAAGCTTAGCAAATACTTACCAGATGAGTAAGTTGAGTGTACAACATCATGTGTTTGGAATGCTACCCCGTGTAAAGAGGAGTGATAGATCATAGACATGGGTATATACAGGCCTACACATGTATAAATACATACTTATGCTGTGGAATGTCTTTCTGCATGCATGCTGTGAATGTGTTGCCCTGATTGGTTAATAAATAAAGCTGCATTGGCCTATGGAAAGGCAGCTTAGAGGCAGGTGGGAAATCCAAGCAGATATACAGAGAGAAGAAAGCAGGTGGGAGAGACCCCAGCCCAATGCCCAAGGAGCTATATGCTAGCAGACTGGTAACGCCACAACTATGTGGCAAAACATAGATTAATAGAAATGGGTTAATTTAAGATGAAAGAGCTAGCTAGAGAAAAACTTAAGCCATTGGCCATACAGTTTGTCATTAATATAAGTCTCTGAGTGATTATTTTATAAGCAGCTGCGGGACCTTGGGACCAGGCAGGATACAGGAAAACTTCCAGCTACAGATGTATAGTGTCAACAGAGGCAAAGGCCAAAGACGCAATTGAAGGTTGTCTTCTGCAACAGCCTGAAGACTTCTTCTCAGAGACCTCTACTTAGGTGAAACTAGGAGTTTTGATTTCACAAAGAAAAGAATTTCAGGAGCCAATAAGAATTACAGTCACACGAGGTGGTGGTAACGTGCGCCTTTAATCCCAGCACTCGGGAGGCAGAGGCAGGTGGATCTCTGTGAATTCAAGGCCAGCTTGGGCTAACAGAGTAAGTTCCAGGATAGGCTCCAAAGCTACACAATATCTAGTCTATTTGTATTTGGCAAAATTAAAGAAAATTTTCTATCTATCCTATATTTGTGAGTCTAAAGTTTTATTATCTAATTTATCTTTTATCATAACCAAGGAAAATTATAACTACCTAGTCTTCAACTACATCAAAGACCCCAGAAGGATATAATATTACCTAAGTAAACAGGAAGAGCATTGTAAGCAACCTCCAAAATTCTAGAATGACAAAGACAGCTGGCTATGTGGACAGTTATCCAAAGTTCTTCTGCAATGTTGGGGCATCCATTCTTTAGCCTACAGGCCTAGAGTCTTTCAGTCACTTCTCTGTGTCCTGTAGACTGTCTAGCAGTTTCTTCTGGGAACCTAAAGGACCATCTCGTCTTGCAAAGTTCAGTGGTTACCTTCCTATGGGTCCTGCATGTCCAGTCAATATAACATTTTGTCAATCAGTCCAGGCAAGAACAGTTTCTTCCCCAAATGGCTATTTTTGCCAAGAAGAAGATAAACTCCATATGAAGTGTCTTCGATGACCATCTTCTCTCTGAAGTAAATCAGTGCTGCCAGGAGCAGACGTGTCTCATTGTCCAGAAAAGTCTGTTTTTAAAACATTTTAAATGCCATATTCTGTAGGTCTTTGAAGTGTTTGAAGATTACCTAACCTAATTGAATTACATCTATGTATACCTAGAAAACTTAAAATGACTATAAGTTTGACTATCATATAAAACTAATTATTAATCTGTATTTCTTAATTATCCACTATAATTTCAAATGAGGTGCACAAACATAATACCTTAAACAAGAATAGAAATATATATATAGTGTAACAAAATCAACTGTAAATTTATATCAATAAACTAAAATCCATAGCAATGTAAAACATTTCAAACAAGTTGTTACTCTTTAAAAGTAGGTCCATTAACCTACCCTTTCATCCTATCATATCTATACTATCCCTTTTTCTTCTTTAGAAAGAGCTTGTATTGGCTGGGTGGTGGTGGTGCATGCCTTTAATCCCAGCACTTGGGAGGCAGAGCCAGGTGGATCTCTGTGAGTTTGAGGCCAGCCTGGTCTACAAAGTGAGTTCTAGGAAAGGCACAAAACTACACAGAGAAACCCTGTCTCGAAAAACCAAAAAAAAAAAAAAAAAAAAAAAAAAAAGAGCTTGTATTTATAATCAACCCTCTTTAAATAAAAATAGACATTTTTAAACAATATTTTGGGAATTTGGGCATAACTTCTCATATTACTTCCTGCTGGATAAGAGCACTGGCAATCTTATGGGGATCCTGAGAAAATTAAGGATTATGATCAAATCCTGACTGGAGTAGTCTGTGAGACTGCATTCTCTGAGCCAGTTGCCTTGAAGTTGATTTTGGACATTGGATGATCTGGGCCATGGTGTCATCAGAGACCTTTCATGGGGTCTTGGCTGGTCAAACCTGATGTATCTTAATCTGGAACAAATCCATAGCCTCTTGCTTCCTGTGGAAACATAAGCAGAGCCTCCTTTCCAAAGCAACATATCCCTAGATCCAAATTGTGAAGTCAAGATACCTTACACACACACACACACACACACACACACATACACACACACATGTAGTTAAAAATTCCAAAGACAACACAATCCAGATTCTCTGTGTAATATCCATCTTTACGTGACTTATTTTTTATACTACCATTACTGTCTCTCTCTCTCTCTTTTTTTTTATTAAAGATTTATTCATTTATTATACATACAGTGTTCTGTCTGCATGTGTCCTTGCAGGCCAGAAGAGGACACCAAATCTCATTACAGGTGGTTGTAACCCACCATGTGGTTGCTGGGAATTGAACTCAGGATCTCTGGAAGAGCTGTCAGTGCTCTTAACCACTCAGCCATCTCTCCAGCCCCCATTAATGTCCCTTTAAAGACTTTATTTTTTTTAAACTATTTCTTTATATAACTGTCTATATTCCTTTTCCTCTCTCTTCCAAGCCTATGTACATTTTTACACACACTGTAAACCATTTAGAGGTTTATTTAATCTGAATCTGACTTATTATGAATCTATTGCTTTAAACTGCAGCATTACTAAGACTGAAATGACAGCTTTGGCTGCTGGCTCTGCCCACCTCAGCTTCCTAACACGGCAGAACTACATTTACCACCAGCTCCGGGAACCAGGCTCACCGTGGACTCTGGGAAGCAGTGCGTCTATGCTTCCATCCAGCAGCGTGTAGCCCAGAAACCTCTTTTTTTTTTCCTGTACTAGCAAAAACTAAATCTGTCACAATGTCACAATGCAGTGCACTGTGCGGCTTGGAGATACCATTGTGTACCTTGGTGGAAATCCACCGTGCTGCACTCAAGCCCACACGTCGCTGTGAACCCGCCATACTGTAGCTCATGGCTTGCCTGAGAGACACAACTAGGAAGCTGTTTTTAGCTCCATTTTAGAATCTTTTTTTTTTTTCTTTAAAACTTTCTCAGGTTTTAGGTGGAAACTCTTGCCCCACGTTTTTGGTGCCATTTGTAGTCGGAAGTTTTTCTGTGTCCCACCTGGCCCGAGGTCGGGACAAATCTCTCACCCACAGTCCCACAGTCTTTTGTAAAATAATCACACAGAGGCTTAATACTACTTATAAACTGTATGGTCATTGCTGGCTTCTTGTTATCTAGTTCTTATATCTTAAATTAACCCATTAAGAAGAGTTTTTTGTTGTTATCATTATTTTTTTTTAAAGATTTATTTATTTATTTTGTATACAGCATGTATGACCAGAAGAGGGCACCAGATCTCATTACAGGTGGTTGTGAGCCACCATGTGGTTGCTAGGAGTTGAACTCAGGACCTCTGGAAGAGCAGTCAGTGCTCTTAACCTCTGAGCCATCTCTCCAGCCCGTTATCATTATTGTTATTATTGTTGTTGCTTGGGTTTTTGTTTGTTTGGTTTTTTGTTTGTTTGGGTTTTTGTTTGTTTGTTTGGTTGGTTGGTTGGTTTTTTGAGACAGGGTTTCTCTGTGTAGCCCTGGCTGTCCTGGATCTCCCTGTATAGGCCAGGCTGGCCTTGAACTCCAGAGTGCTAGGACTAAAGGTGGATGGGGGTTAATAGAAAGAGAGGCACCCAAGGAAAGGATAAGTGTGGGTGTGGGCTCCCCAGCAAGAATCATCACACGAGTGACTGAACTATAATTGTACAAACAATTTTAGTGGTTTCTGAGTTACATCTTCCAAGGGCTGCTAAGGAATCTTTTTTTTTTTTCTTGTTGTTTTGATAAGTGAGATAGGGTGGCTCCAAAGACTTGCAATCTGATTAGGTAAAGCTATGGATCACAAGGGTTGCACAAGGTGGTTAGGACAAAACTTTTACTCTAAATTAGATTTTTGTGAGAGTCCTAGAAAATTGCAGGTTACAGCTGGGAAAGAAAAAAGGCTATATACCTTAGAATGTAAGTATGATTCGTTGCTATTTTAAAATTATTATTTGAAACATCTCTATATAAAAGGAATAGTGACCCTAGATAGGCAGCCTTCACAACAAATGTTATTTGTGCTGGAGGATTTTGTTTTTGTTTTTGTTTTAAGACAGGATCTCACTGCATAGCCCTGGCTGTCCCTTTAATTACTCTGTCTTTCTATCTCACAATGAGGAGATTTAGGAAATGGAGTGGTAAAATGGGGAAAGGGACACACACACACACACACACACACACACAGAGAGAGAGAGAGAGAGAGAGAGAGAGAGAGAGAGAGAGAGAGAGAGAGAGTTTGCTTGTTTGTGACAAGCCTCACCCTCCCTGGTGTGATTGCAAGCATGCACCACGATGTCTGGCTTTGTGTAGTCTTTAACCAAGTGTCCCTTGGTTAACCACTGTCCCTTCAAACAACATTCGGAAGGAAAAATGACCTAGTTCTGGTGATGGATGTGCACATATGGGAGAAGCTGCTTTGGGTGGTAATGGGCCCCACATTGTAGAGGAGATTGAGGTGGGAAATTAGATGGTCTCAGAGATCTGCTCTGTCTCCTTATGCCAACTAGAAGAGACATACATGTGTTTAGGGCCAGAAACCAGCTGGACACTCGCCGCTCCCGCCCTTCCCCCACCCCAGCCGAGTAATAATTCATAACAGGAGGACTACAAGGTCCAGCTTAAACTTAACAATTTGAGGGGCATCTAGAAAGGTTTAGCGATTCTTAGCAAGTGGACTTGGATAGGTGTGTATATAAAAATCCAGAAGAGCCGGGCAGTGGTGGTGCATGCCTTTAATCCCAGCACTTGGAAGGCAGAGGCAGGAGGATCTCTGTGAGTTCAAGGCCAGCCTGGTCTACAGAGTGAGTTCCAAGACAGGCACCAAAACTACACAGAGAAACCCTGTCTCGGAAAAAAAAATCCAGAAGAGGCTGTACATAATGTCCCACACCTTTAATCTTAGCACTTGATGGGCATAGGCCAGCATATCTCTGAGTACGAGGCCAGGCTGGTGTAAGCAGAGTTGTAGGACAACCTGGGTTACATAAAGAGACCCTGTCTTTAAAAAAAAAAAAAAAGTCCGGAAGAAAATTATGATAAGCAACTTTTTTTCTTTTTCTTTTTCTTTTTTTTTTTCTGGAGCTGAGGACCAAACCCAGAGCCTTTTAAGAGAACATACAGGCCTGGGGTGTAGCTCAGGTAAACTACTTGCCTCTGGTGCACAAGACTATAGATTCCAGCCATAGCATTGCCCATTTTAAAAAATGCAATTGAGGCCTGGCGTGGTTGTGCATGCCTTTAGTCCCCGCACTCAGGAGGCAGAGGCAGGCAGATCTCTGAGTTGGAGGACAGCCTGGTCTACAAAGCAAATTTCAGTACAGCCAGGGCTACACAGGGGAACTCTGTGCCAAAAAAAAAAAAAAAAAAAAAAAAAAAAAGAAGGAAGGAAGGAAAGAAAGAAAGAAAGAAAGAGAAAAAAAGCTGCCTGGAACTGTTGAACTCCAGGGCGGGGTGATGTGTTCCCTTCAGAAGTGTTGTGGCTTTTGAATGCGCTGGGAAAGAAGTTAATTACTTCACAATGGTAAAGGTAACACCATTTTTCTTATCTCACATAGCCAACACTTGCAGGCCACTAGGATCTCACAGGCAGTTCAGGACAAAGATCAACAGCTATTAGGGGGTGCCTGGTACTGGGTTAAGTTCCTTAGCCACCACAGGGGAGTCCTATAAATTGTCAATTGTATAAACTAGTAAACCAGACCACCCAGGCAACCGGAAAGAAGGGTCATTAATGACTGGGATAGAGTGGTTTTTTCCTGGGCATGCTATAACACAGTGCCATCAGATTAGGGCTGGCTGTCACATTCCCACAGAAGTGCTAACCTTTGAACCTGGTCACGGTTCAACCCATAAAACAACACATTTTATTGAGAGTTATAGCTGAATGGTTGTTACAAGTGACCTAAAAATGCTCATTTGGAGAAAGCCTTGGAATAATAAGGATTTAGAGACTACTAAAAGCACTGATCCACTTGGTCTGAGGATACTCAATATCACATGCAAAACCACTATAAAAGCTTAGGATAGGCTGGGCAGCAGTGGCCTAATCCCACCACTTGGGAGGCAGGGCCAGGCTCTGTCTGTTCAAGGCCAGCCTGGTCTACAGAGAGAGATCCAGGATAGGCACCAAAAACTACACAGAGAAACTGTGTCTGGAAAAACAAAACGAAACAAAACAAAAAGAAGAAGAAGAAGAAGAAGAGGACGAGGACGAAGAAGAAGAAGAAGAAGAAGAAGAAGAAGAAGAAGAAGAAGAAGGAGAAGAAGGAGAAGAAGGAGAAGAAGGAGAAGAAGGAGAAGAAAGGAAGGAAGGAAGGAAAAGAAAAATTACTAGTCTTGAGCTGAGCTGGGCAGGGTGGCCCAAGCCTGTAATCCCAGCACTGGGAAGGCAGACTTGGGAGGATTCCAGTAAATTCAAAGCACATCTAGTCTACATGGTAAGTTCCAGGCAAGTGAGGACTAAAACCCTGTCTCCAAAAAAAAAGCAAAAAACAGCAGGGGGTGGCGGTGCATGCCCTGTGAGTTTGAGGCCAGTGTGGTCCACAAGAGAGTTCCAGGACAGTTAGGGCTGTTACACAGAGAAACCCTTGTTGTACTGTTTCTTTTATTTGTGCCAAGGGGCGGGATTTCAAGGGGTGGGTCAGAATATTAACAGTCTGCTCCCTTATAATCAATTTAGGCTTCCTCTCCTCTGTCTGTGATGACAGATATATCATATAAGTAAAAGATAGAGATAGGGAAAGGATGGGGGAAAATATCAAAATTGCCCTGCCATAAAATGTGAAGTGCCTTGTGAGATGGTAGCTACAGATTAGACAGAAGGGAGGCAGCTGGAGGTGCAGGGCTTTGCTGAGACTGGTTTTCCTCCTGTTGTTGTTTATTTTTGTTGTCATTTTGTGTTTTAGTGATAGGGTCTCATCCCATGATGATTTAGAATTTACTATGTAGTCCAGACTGGTCTTGAACCTGAGGATTTCCCTGCCTCAGCCTCCCAAAGGCCACACCTAGCTACATGAATACTTTATTTGTTTTCGAGACAGAGTTTCTCTGTATACCCCTGGCTGTCTTGGAACTCACTCTGTAGATCAGGCTGCCCTTGAACTCAGAGAGATCTGCCTACTTCTGCCTCTCAAGTGCTGGAATTATTATTATTATTATTTTAAAGATTTATTTAGGGCTGGAGAGATGGCTCAGAGGTTAAGAGCACCGACTGCTCTTCCAGAGGTCCTGAGTTCAATTCCCAGCACCCACATGGTGGCTCACAATCATCTGTAATGAGATCTGGCACCCTCTTCTGTATACATAATAAATAAATAAATCTGCAAAAAAAAAAAAGATTTATTTATTTATTATGAATACAGTGTTCTGTTTGCATGTATTCCTGCAGGCCAGAAGAGGGAGCCAGATCTCGTTACAGATGGTTGTGAGCCACCATGTGGGTGCTGGGAATTGAACTCAGGACCTCTGGAAGAATAGCCAGTGTTCTTAACCTCTGAGCCATCTCTCCAGGCCCGAATTATTTATTTTTTTACATGAGACTGGGCAGTGGTGACGTATGCCCTTAATCCCAGCACTTGGGAGACAGAGGCAGGTGAATCTGTGAGTTCAAGGCCAGTCTGTTCTACAAAGCAAGTTCCAGAATAGCCAGGACTGTTACATAGAGAAACTCTGTCTCAAAAAAGAAAAAAAAAGAAAGAAAAAGAAAAAGAAGAGAAAAAAGAAAAGAAAAACGTGAGTGTATGTGCACAAGCACATGTATGTGAGTGTACACGATCTCACACACTTCCATGCATATTTGTGCTCCACAGCATACATCTGGGGGTAGAGTGATTCCTATAAACTTATCTGCTTCTACCATGTGGATTCAGGAAATTAAACTTTGATTGTGGACTAAAGAGATGGCTTGGTGGTTAAGAGCTTGTACTGTCCCTATTAGTCTCAATTCTATCACTTTGAGTTTCTTCTATATCAGTAATAACCTAGTTATCAAAGGTCAATCTTTGTTAATAATTTGAACTAGGTACTTCACATGAGGACATAGATATGAAATCAAATTGTCCACAAGTAAATCTACCCTGAAATTAAAAGGTTAATAGATTTGTTTGAATATCCCAAGCGTAAAAAAAAAAAAAAAAATTCACCTGGCAGTGGTGGCACACGCCTTTAATCCCAGCACTTAGGAGGCAGAGCCAGGTGAATCTCTGTGAGTTCGAGTCCAGCCTGGTCTACAAAGTGAGATCCAGGACAGCCTCCAAAGCTACACAGAGAAAAAAAACCAAAAATAAAAAAATTTATAAAGTACAAATAAATGCGCGCGCACACACACACACACACACAAATATATGGCCAAACATACAGTCAATCTAGTTTTCTTTTTTTTTGGTTTTTTGAGACAGGGTTTCTCTGTGTAGCTTTGCGCCTTTCTTGGAACTCACTTGGTAGCTCAGGGTGGCCTCGAACTCACAGAGATCCGCCTGGCTCTGCCTCCCAAGTGCTGGAATTAAAGGTGTGTGCCACCACCGCCCGGCTAGTTTTTTTTTTTTTTTTAATATAATTTTGGTTGGTTAAATTACCCATTTCTCTTATCTACTAACTTCACTTTGTTGGGTTAAACCAGTGACTCTTAACCTTAATTCAGTGATCCTTTAATACAGTCCCCCATGTTGTGGTGACCCCTAACCATTAAATTATTTTGTTGCTATGTCATAACTGTTGTTTTGCTACTGTTATGAATCGTAGTATAAATATCTGATATGTGGCACCCAAAGGGGTTGCAGCCCACATGTTTCGAACCACTGGTCTAGTATTTTTAATTATTAGGAGTTTAGGCATATTACTTCTGTTAGTCAAATACAGAAAAAAATATATATGTAAATCAATCCCAGGTCATAACAGCTAGACTTTAGTGCTATTTTGTGGTCTAGAAGTTTCTCCTAGCTTTGCCAGCCATCCTCTCTCCTGAAAATACTTTCCTGCCTGCTACTCAGCTTCATCTCCATCAGATCCTAAAAATGAGTCTTCCGAACAGTGAGGGGAAATTAATATTTGGCTCCTGTCTGCACAAAATGTGATGCTTGGTCCTCTGGGGCATCTGTGAATGAAAGCTCCTGGAGAGGATGACATCTTACACTGAACCTTTTGAACAGCTAATTAAGTGGTTAGAACTTCAGTGATTGTGGAGGCTGGAATGTTGTAAGTCCAGAGCCTAATTACAGTTTTCCTTGGGCTATCCTTATCTCCTTTAATAGTCATTCATTCCTTGCTCACCTGTGTGTCTGACCTTACATCCTGTGATTCACTTACCAGGCCTTTGGCTTCTTCGCTCCCACCAATGGGAAGGCCAAGGCTGTCATCAGATAGCATCAGATCTAAAGCAGAGGTTTTCCTCTTTGCGGTAACCTGTTGTCCACAGTTAGATTTGTTGCTGCGCTAAATGCCACGACCAAAAGCAACTTGAGAATGAAAGGGTTTATTTCAGTTTACAGGTTACAATTTAGGAAAGGAGCTCAAGGCAGGAGCCTGGAGGCAGGAAATAAGGATCAGAGATCATGGAGAAAGGCTACTTACAAGCTTGCTCTCTCTGGCTTGTGTTCAGTCAACTTTCTTATACAGTCCAGACCCATTTGCTTAGGGATGGTACCACCACAGTGGGTTGGGTCTGTAGGGTCTGAGGAAACACTGAAGGAAGACCCCAGCCTCAAATAGCATATAAGAACAAAGAGCATCTATACCAGCACGCACGTGAGGTCTGTCACCTGTACAAAATGGCCACGACCCCCAAGAGGGACCTGCAGGCTCCTTTTAGCACAGCTAAGGGGAGTTTCAGGGTCAGCTGCATAACTGGATAAGCAAGCAGCAGCTACACTAGTATATTTCTAATTGACTGAGTCTTATCACTTTGGACACATCTGCACAAGCTTGGACGTGACTCAGAGGGGGCTGCTGGGTTTGTCCTTGAGACACTGTGTGGCTGACTTAGACCCTCTGTGTTTGTTCTCTCCCTCGACCCTGAATGAAAGGGCCTTATAGATAAGTGGGAAAGACACCTGGTTGTCCTTCTCAGAGAACTGGAACCTAAATTCAGTTGTGAAAGAGGGAGAGTTTAACCCTTTCAGGCCCTCCTACATCAATTAGCAATAAAGATTAATTAGTCAATCTGACCATGGAATTCCCCAATGTTTCCTCCAGTGTATTTGAGAGTGCCTTGGTTTACGTCTTCATTATTTTATGTGTATGGGTGTTCTGCCTGCCTGCATGTGTGTCTGTTCACCAAGTGTGTGAGACCCTGGGAACTGGAGTCACAGAAGGTTGTAGGCTGCCATGTGAGTGCTGGGAATTGGACTTGGGTCTTCTGGAAGAGCAGTCAGTGCTTGCTCTTAACTGCTGATCCATCTCTCCTGACCTCCTGACCCTTTTCTCTTATCTTTTTTTAGGTAAAGTCTCAGGTAGCTCAGGCTAGTCTCAAACTCCCTATATAGCAGAGGATACCCTGGTGTGAATTTTTTTTTTTTTGAGACAGAGTTTCTGCATGTAGCTCTGGCTATTCTAGAGCTTCTTATGTAGACCAGGCTGACCTTGCAGTCACTTCTCTTGTCTCTGTCTCTCCAGTGCTGGGATAAAGGTGTGCAACACCATGCACAGCCTGACCTTGAACTTCTAATCTTCCTGCCTCTACATTCCAAGCAATAGGATCATAGGGGTAGGCCACCAGGCTTGGTTTATGTGGTGGTGGGGTTCAAACTCAGTAAAGTGAATTTTAAAAAATTTCTTAAATAATAAAATAAAATAAAGAAAACAAACAAACTCAGGACCAACCACTCTACCAACTGAGCTACAATGCCCAGCCCTCGAATACACTTTTACTGAAAAACTATCCTACAGCAGTTCATAGTACTCTTTGAATGAAATGAGGACAGGAACACTCCAAGGCATAGTTGAGAAGGTTTTTATTGTAGGTATGAGGGAGAGAACAGCCAGAGGCATCTGGAAGAGTCTAGAACAGGGAGAGAAAGTACTAGACTAAACATGGGTATCTGATTGAACCGGCCATGAGAGGAGGGGGAGGAAATGAGAGAGGGAAAAAAGGGAGCGGGGGATGGGACAAGACAGAAGCAACAAGTGGACCTAGAGAGAGCTGAGAACAAAGAGGACAAAGAGAACCAAGAGAGCACATGGCCAAAATGGGAGGGGAGAGGAGGGGAGGGGAGGGGAGGGGAGGGGAGGGGAAAGGGAAGCGTGTAGGCTGGAGAGGTTTAGGGTAGGGGGTGAGGTGAGAAGAGCTGAGAGACCCACAGGTGAGCCTGGAGGCCTGCTTGCTTTGGGTATGCTAATAGACACCACAGGTAGCCATTTGTCCTGAGTTTCTTTTGGACCCGACACTCATCACATACTACAGGGAGCTTTTATGTTGTCAGTCTCCTCTTAACTGGGTCCCAAATTCTGAGTTGTTGACATAAAATAATGGTCCTTTAAAGGAAATAAGAGCTTATTTTGAGCCCAATATGACCATGGCTATAGAACAAGGATTCATGTAACCCTGAATGGTGTGATGAGTTCCACCGTGGAAGAGGGTATGTGAATCAATCTTTCTCCTCTCAGCGGCCTGGCTTAGAACTCATGATACAGCTCAGGCTAGTCTTGGTATTTTATCATCCTGTCTCATTCTTTCCAATACTGGGGTTACTGACATGCACCACAGCTTCTGGCTGCACGAACTGCTCTCTCCTCCTTCACATATAGGGCCACATTGTAGGCCAGGCTTGCCTGGAACTCTTTATGTAGTCTAGGATAGCCTTGACTCCTGATCCTCTCTAGTGCTGGAATTACAGGTACTAACTGGTTATTACATGACCCAACACAGCCTCTTCGCCTCCGACCTTACAAACATTTCATCTCCATAATCGCAATGCACTGCCCAGCCACAATAAAACAGTCTGTAGGATGTTTAATACGGATGCAGCTTCTCAGAGAACTTCAGTTCGTAGGGGATATGCTGTGTCTCTTCTGCACCTTTGCGTGCCCTCCGATCACCGGCGCCCTAAGAGAACCCAGAACTGTAAGCCCTGAACCATTCGTGGCCCCTACAACGCCAGCAGCCGTAGCCCCGCCTTCCCCTCTAGGGCTCGGTCCCGCCTTCTTCCTCCTCAGCCAATGAGTCAGTGGGCTGTGGGCGGGGCCGCTCGATGACGTGCTGGGCGTCCTGCGAAGGGCGGGCCCTGTTTCCGGCTTGAGAAATCGTCGCGTTTCTGAGGCGACGCCTCAGCCGGCAGTTAGCCACCGCGCAGGGAGCCGCTCGGAGCGGTGGGTCTCGGCCCCAGCGTCACCATGGGGGCCGTGCTAGGCGTCTTCTCCTTGGCCAGCTGGGTGAGTCCCGAGGCCTTGGTCCTCCGGGGCCGTAGGCGCGCGGGGAATGGCTGTCAGGACCCCTAAGGCGGGCCCGATCCTGTCCGAGGCCGGCAGAGAGGAGCGGGCGGGCCCGGGTGGCTCGTTTGATCCAGGTCCCGGTAGGCGAGGTCCCGAGGTCGGGGTGCGGCGGCTCGGCTGGCTCTCGGTGTGGGCGGAGGGTCGCGGGAGGCCGGGCCGCCATTGTTTACAATCCCGACGCCCCGCCCCCGCGAGCCTTCCGGACCTGGGTTCCGGGGGAATGGGAGGAGGGCGGGCCATGCCCAGGTTCCCCCATGCCTAGGCGGGGGTTCACGAGTGGGTTGAAGGTGGCGTCGTGAAATTTAGGGTCACTGGAGTAATTTTTTTCTTCATAGCTCGGCATATGCCAGCGCTCTGCAGAGTTGGTTGGGGAACGCGGATTTTAAGTCAGCCCCGCTGCAGCTCGGGTTCAAAAGGGACTAGCTGTAGCCATTTATTTAATTACTAGCGCGGCGGCCTAAACATTTTGGGATTAAACAACCTAGCATTTCTCTCCTTCAGAGCTGTTGGGAGGAGAAATTAGTCAAATCACTTTGTCAATGTTAAAACATTTTTTTTTCCTTTTTTCTCCGAGACAGGGTTTCTCTGTGTAGTTTTGGTGCCTGTTCTGGAATTCGCTCTGTAGGCCAGGCTGGTCTCGAACTCACAGAGATCCGCTTGCCTCTACCTCCCTAGTGCTGGGATTAAAGGCTTGTGCCACCACCGCCCGGCTCTTAAAACATTTAAAAAAGTTAATTTTAGGGTCTGGGAAAGAGAATATAGCGAATAATCTAACAAATCTGCCTCAGAGGAGCATGATACCTTGAACGAGTTCCTAATTGTTTTCTCATTGCCGAATTGATGTAATGAACCAAGGATTCAGTCTCTGTCTCATGTCAGTAGCATGTCTTGGTGCAGAGGTAATGTCGTAGATATCTTACTCATTTCAAGTTTTGGTTTTCTATGAAATGATGCATTCCAGGCATTTATATCTAGAAACTGCTTGTATATTTTATTAATTCATTTTTTCCAGTATGGGGTTAGTAACAAGAGTATAATGAGGGAAGAGAACAATAGGAAATTAAATGCTGTGGAGAGCCAGGCATGGCAGATCATTTGTTACCTCAGCACTTGGGAGACCCTGTCTCAAAACAGGAAGGTGCAAATACAGTTTATGGTAGCTGTCCAGAGGCTGTGGGTTTAATCTCCCAACTGCCAGTACCCACTCCATTTCCTACCTCCCCCCGCCCCCAAAAAGGGGCCAGGATATCAAGGAGCCAAATTATGAAGATACTCATTGTATGGTTTTATTTTTTACATGTTTTTTATTTTTATTTTGATAGTTAAGATTGAACCCAGGACCTTGTTTATGGTAAACACATCGCTGAGAGTCCCCCAGCTGTATTCCCAGTTCCCATGCTGGCCTCTCACTCACAATCCTGATTTAGCCTCCAGAGTATTACAGGTGTGTGCTACCACTCCTGGCAAAGGATTTTTATTTGTTTATTTTATTTTTGTTTTTTGAGACAGGTTTTCTCTGTGCAACAGTGTTAGCTGTCGTAGAACCAGCTCTGTAGACCAGACTCTCAGAGGTCTACCTGCCTCTGCTTCCCAAGTGCTGGGACTAAAAGGCATGTGCCACCACTGCCTGGCCTGGCAAAGGATTTTAGCCTTTCCTTTTTTTACTTTGTAGCCCAGGTTGGCCTTGAACTTGCAGCAATCCTCCTACCTTAGCCTAGCTAGTGCTAGAGTTACAGGTGTGAGCTCCCACAACTGGCCTATATATTTTAACAAAATGCTTCAAATTATTATTATTTGAGGGACAGGATTTCACTTTGTAGCCCAGCACTGGGGTTGCAGATGTGTGCTACCTTGTCTGGCTTTTCTTTTTTTCCTGAAAAGAGCATATATGTAAGCCTGAGTTCTTTGTGATGAGTAACTCAGGCAGGTGATTAGATCTTGCTGCTTCTACAACAGATTTAGGGAAAGAGGAAGGAGGCAAAGGAGGATCTTAGTGTGAGGACACAGATTTTTGTCTTGTGAAAACATAAGTGGGATAGATGTGATGATAGTTTTTCACCAGCATGAGAAGTGGTTCTTGACTTGCTTTAAAACATCCCTTTAAATGGGGATTTATGGCCACCTCATTTTCTAGAAGTTGCTCTTTTAAGTCAGGTGAGGGAGGCTTTGAGACTCTAGGTTTTTGGCCTGAGCAACAGAAAGAGTTGAGTTGTCTTTTTTTGAAACTGGTCAAGACAGAGCATAGAGTAGACAGGCAGATTGCATGGTAATTACAGATTGCCTACTATGCAAAGGTGTAAAGTACAGCGTAGAAGTTGGCCTCCCTTCAAGGTGTTTATGACCTAGAGAAGTAAATGGTGTATTGGTTTGCTGGTAGTCTTTTTACTTTCTTTGGCTTATAGATTTGGGCCTGACAGGCCAATAAAGCCCAGGTTGTGAATAATTCCCCAAAGTCAGAAAAGGACAATAGAGAGCTTATTAGATACACTATAGTATAGCTGCTGTGGACAAGACAATAGAAACTATCTGCTATTCATTCTAAGGGGCTACTGGGACTGTGGCTCAAATCTGGCAGACAGTTTCAGTGTAGTGGTGGTGCCCTGGGTGGTAATATGAGGTTCATTTCTTGATGGTTAGGCAGAATTTTTATTATTTGCCTGAGAAATAAATTTTACTATCTGTGCAAGGTTAGATGGGGGTGACTGGAGGTCAAGCTTCAAGCAGAGTCGGAACCTACTCACTAAAGAGTGGAATAGGCTGGGCATAGTGGCACATGCTTTTTATCCCAGCACTCGGGAGGCATAGGTGGGCAGATCTCTGAGATCGAGGCTATCTCAGTCTGGTTTACAGAACAAGTTCCAGGACAGGCAGGGCTACATAGAGAGACCATGTCTCCAAAAAAAAAAAAAGGAAAGAAAAAGTGGGATGGAATTTTTTGTTTTTTCAAGACAGAGTTTCTCTGTGTAGAAACTGGCTGTTTCTCTGGCTGTCCTGGAACTCACTGTGATCTGCCTGCCTCTGCCTCCTAGGTGCTGGGATTAAAGACATTTGCTCCCACCGCCCAGCAGGAATGGCATTTTTTTTACAGTGATAATTTGTATGCCCTAAAATAAATTGCAGCCAAAGTTTGTTAAAGTTAAAACTTTATGCTGCTGCTCAGAGGCAGTAGGGGCCATGCTCTGAGCTCAGTCTCCTTTGAGGCAAAAGTAGCCTTGTTCTGAGATTAGAGTAGTACCACACGAATCTTCATCTAGCTTTTCCCTGTATTGCAAATAAGAGTCTGAATTTCTCATTCTTGTGATATTGGTCCCATTGGGGCTTCTAAAGGTTTGTTTTATTTTTTGAGATAGGGTTGCATGTAGCCCTGGAATTTGCTTTTGTAGACCAGGCTGGCCTCAAATTTGTGGCCATCTTTTACCTCGGCCTCTCAATTCTAGAGATTGATTGTAGGCCTGCACCACCATGCCTGGCTCAAAACAACTGAATCACAGTAACCAGATTTGCACTATAATTTGGCTCTTTTGGACTGAGGCTGGCTGGTCTAGTTCACTCTTCTGAAGGGGTTAACCGCTCTCACTTTCACAACTGAATTTAGGTTTCAGTTCTCTGAAAAGGACAAACAGGTATCATATCATTTCCTACAAAGGGCCACTTATCTACAAGGCCCTTACATTCAGGGTGGAGAGAGAGAACAAACACAGAGGGTCTAAGTCAGCCTCACAGTATCTCAAGGACAAACCCAGAAGCCCCCTCTGAGTCACGTCCAGATGTGTTCAAAAGTGATAAGACTCAGTCAATTAGAAATATACTAGTGTAGCTGCTGCTTGCTTATCCAATTATGCAGCTGACCCTGAAACTCCCCTTAGCTGTGCTAAAAGGAGCCTGCAGGTCCCTCTTGGGGGTCGTGGCCATTTTGTACAGGTGACAGACCCCATGTGCGTGCTGGTATAATAAATGCTCTTTGTTCTTGTATGCTTTGATGCTGGATATTTCCTTCAGTGTTTCCTTGGACCCTAATCAGTTGGACATATCTACTGCAATATATTGAGTCCTTTCTAAGTCAGGAATTATGCTGGTTACTTTATAGTTGAGACATGTTATTCTTCACACAGTAACCTTGTTCAGATGATAAATGGCATTAGGCTCACTTTACATCTTAGAGAACTAGACTTCTAAGTTAATCAGCTTGCTCTAATACAAAAGCATGATACATCTGTGAAAGGTATAAAGATGATTATTCTTAAACAAGTATATAATGTTGTCTTGTTTTGGGGGTGGGGCAATGTTGAGGCATGTCTTAATTTCTAGCCTTGGCTGGCCTGGAACTCACTATGTAGACCATACTAGCCTGAAATTCACAGAGATCTACCTACCTCTACCTCATAAGTACTGGAATTAGAGGCATGAGCCACCATGCCTGTCTGTAGTAATCATCATTTGGGAGCTAAGGTTCTTAGTAAACAAAAAGTAGAGTTATGTTTGTGTTTTTCTTACATTGTTTTCACACAAAATATGCTCTCTGTGAATATAATACTTTGGAAGCTTGGCCTATGTTTCAGGCACTTTGTGGTGGGCTCATTTATTAATAGTAATTAATAAAGAATTATTTTATTTTATTAATGAGTATTTTACAGAAGGAAAACGAATTAGATACATAATTTGCTAAAGTGGCAGAAATTACATTGACTCTAAAGCCTTTGCATTTTTGCTTTGTTTTGGGGTGTTTTATGTTTTGAGACAGACTTACTATGTAGCCCTGGTTGGCTTCAAACTTTTCATGCTCTTCCATCAGCCTCTTAATGCTGAGGTTGCACATGTGTGTTTCTATGCCTTAATTTTCTTATTTTGTAGCCCACATAGCCTAGAACTCATGATCCTTTGGCCTCTGCTTTCTAAGTGCTGGGATTTTAGGCATGTGCCACATTAACAGGATTCTGTTAAAACTACCCAACCCCAGTTTGCCTCAACAGCAGTGAAGGATCTCTTAAGGCCCATGGTGTTGTTCTTATAGGTTCCATGCCTCTGTAGTGGTGCATCATGTCTGCTGTGCAGTTGCTGTCCCATCAGTAAGAATTCCACTGTAACTCGACTCATCTATGCCTCTATTCTCTTCCTTGGCACTATTGTGTCTTGCATCATGATGACAGAAGGCGTACAAACTCAGCTAAAGAAGGTAAGTTACAGCATCTTACCATGTGGTTACTTTGTATTGTTTCTATGTTTTACAAGACTTCTACTGTCATATTCAATCAAGATTATTTAAATACTTTTTTAAAGAGTTATTTTCTGTGTATGAGTGTTCTGCTTATATGTATATATGTGCATCAAATGTGTGTGTCATACCTGCAGAGGTCAGAAGAGGGTGTCATGTCCCTTGGAACTGGAGTTATGGATGGTTGAGAGCCATCATATGAGTTCTGGGGTCTGAACCCCAGTCCTCTGTTAGAGGAACCATTGAACCATCTCTCTAGCTGCAGTAATTTAGGGCTTTTAACGTTAGTGTTATTATTATAATTATTATTGTGAGGTAGGGTTTCTTGTAGCCTTGACTGGCCTTAAACTTACTATGTAGCGTAGGCTGGCCTTGAACTCTTGATAGTCCTGCCTTTACCTCAGGTACTGAGAGTCTAGGTATGTGCCGCCACACCTGGTTTAAATTATCTGTGGATGTAATCAGGACACAGAATATGAGGTGTTAGTCCTCATGCAGACATAGAAGTCATAATGAGCGTTGTTGGGCTCTAGTCTAACAATCCAGAGGAAACAGAATTTAGAAAAGACTCTTTTCCTTGTTTGTATAAGCTTTAAGCTACAATATACCTTTACCTTTTGAAGGAATTGGTTGTAGCTGAAAAATTCTGTGGGAAAATTGAAATAACCTCAGGAAGGTGGATTAATTGAGGACCAAACCCATAGCAATATCCTGTGTTCTACCACTGAGCTACATCCTGTCTTCAGAGAAGGACTTGTTTAAATGACCCAGGCTAGTCTTAAACTCACTGTGTAGTATAGGTTTACTTAGAACTTGTGGTTATATTACTTCAGCCTCCCAGACTTTGGGATTACAGGCTTAACTCATAACCAGTCAGCTTAAAAAGAAAGAAAGAGAGAGAGAAAGAAAGAATATATATATGTTTTAGGGTTTTTATTGCTGTGAAGAGACACTATGACCACAGCAACTCCTATAAAGGAAAACATTTAATTGGGGTGGCTTACAGTTTTAGAGGCTCAGTCCATTATCATCATGGCAGGGAACATGGCAGTGTGTAGGCACATATGGTGCTGGAGTAGTAGCTGAGAGTCCTACATCTTGCAGGCAACAGGAAATCAACTGAGACACTGGATGTTATCCTGAGCATAGGAAACCTCAAAGCTCATCCTCCACAGTGACACTTCTGGAGGAAGTGTGTTATACCCACTCCAACCAAAGCCACACCTCCTAATAGTGCCACTCTCTATAAGATTATGGGGGCCAATTACATTCAAACTACCACTATATATATATATATGATGTGTACAAGTGTTTTGCCTGCATGTATGTATGTGCACCGTGTGTTCCTGATGCTTTTGAAAGTCAGAAAGCATTGGCTTCCCTGGAACGGGAGTTATGGATGGGCAGTTATGAGCAGTCAGGTTGTTCTGGGAACTGAATCCTGGTCCTCTGCAAAAGCAACAAGTGCTCTTCATGGCTAAGCCATCTCTCTGTCCAGCTTTTTTTTTTTTTTAAATGTGAGTTGTTTGTGTTCTTAGGTAATAAGATTGTTGTCAATTGGAAGTCAGAAATTTCAGTTCTCAGTCCTGAAATAGCTGAACACCCCTCCCCCGTCTCTCCCACCCTCTACCCCGCCACCCTTGCTCAAGCCTGTTTGTTTTTGTTTTTTGTTTTTTTCTAAACAAATCCCTGCTTTTGGAGTGAGATAGCATTTCTGTAGTGTTGATGTTGTTATGGCATTGAAATTCCTTGCTTCCTCAGATTCCTGGATTCTGTGAAGGAGGATTTCAAATCAAGATGCCTGATACAAATGCAGAGAAAGATTGTGATGTGCTGGTTGGTTTTAAAGCTGTATATCGGATCAACTTTGCTGTGGCCATCTTTTTCTTTGCCTTCTTTTTGCTCATGTTAAGAGTAAAAACAAGTAAAGATCCCAGAGCAGCAATACACAATGGGTATGTAAGATTGTCTTTCAGTATGCTTGGTTCCTCTCCTTCGGCCATTAATATTGCCATTTGGATGGAAGCAGTGGAATATGTAATCAGTGGTCAGATGTGTACCTGAAAGATAGGTTATTGTAATTTTTGATAGCTTTCTAGAATGCCTAGAGTACTTTGTAGAATAGGTCAGACACAATGTTCAGACACATTTTTTTCATTTATAGATAGGCGTGTACCTGAGACACGTATACATAAGCACACATAGCATACAAGAAAGATAAGCAGTAAAAAGGAAAAAATATATATGGACTGCTGATATATATATATATGTATATATATATATATATATATACATATATATATATTCTTTTACTTCCTCCTTCTGACCACAGTTTCTCTTTCACAAAAATTTCTCAGTTGGAAGCTGATGGGAGATTTGTAAATGTTGTATTTATTATAGATGTGAATTTTAGAGAAGCTAAATATTTAGCCTAAGATCTTTTAGGTGGGAAAAGGTTGAAGATAGGATTGGAGTTCATGTATGGGCGGTGGTGGCGCACGCCTTTAATCCCAGCACTCGGGAGGCAGAGCCAGGCGGATCTTTGTGAGTTCGAGGCCAGCCTGGGCTACCAAGTGAGCTCCAGGAAAGGCGCAAAACTACACAGAGAAACCCTGTCTCGAAAAACCAAAAAAAAAAAAAAAAAAAAAAAAAACCCAGTCAGATTTGGTTCTGGCCTTTTTGCTAATGAGCTCTGTGATTATGGACAAGATAATTTGTGTCATATGTTGTAAATGGAGGATTGGGAGATAAATTCTTCCATAAATGTAATGATTAATGACTGTCCATGTAGCTAACACTGTTAGAACTTATGATTCTAGAAAAAGCATTATCTTTATGTACTAAAAGTAATAAAATTTCGAAATTTACTCATGAATGTAAATGACTTATCTTGCATGCTAATTGTTAGGTTACAGATCCTCTGGCTGCCCTCTCACAGAAATCATTCTACTCCACCCCACCCCCAGCTCTCACCAAGCTCTCTCGATCTATAAGCAACACATCCTGTGACCTTGCAGCTCTTGCAGCTCTTACAGAGTTCAGTTTCCTTCCTCCCACGAGCTACCAGCAAGCCACACCACTCTTGAATTACATGGTTTTAGTTATTTGTTTTTTTGTTTGTTTGTTTGTTTTGGAGACAGGGTTTCTCTGTGTATATAGCCTTGGTTGTCTTGGAACTTACTCTGTAGACCAGGCTGGTCACAAACTCAGATATCGGCCTGCCTCTGCCTCCCAAGTGCTGTGATTAAAGGTGTGAACTACCACCGCCTGGCTCTACATGTCTGCTTGCTTATTTATTTATTTATTTATTTATTTATTACGCATAAGCTTTTAGTTAAAAATATGGAACGCTTCATGAATTTGTGTGTCATCCTTGCGCAGGGGCCATGCTAATCTTCTCTGTATCATTCCAATTTTAGCAAGCACTACATGTTTATTTTTATCTAGTGCTATCCTGCCTTGAGACTACTAGCCCCTGTACTAGTTCACACATAGACTATGTATTAAAGCAACCTCTTCAAATTCCTCAATAACCCACCCTCTTCTGGAATTTTTCCTTACGGGTCCTAACATGCTGTTATCTCTTCATATTCTTAGTGTGCTGAAGGGAATTGAAGGCCTTTTCCCTTCAGGACCCCTATCTTGCTATCCATGGCTGCCTATGACTATAATGCTGTAACTCTAATAAAGCTCATCTGAAGGGTTATTAGTCTCAGCTTTTTTTTACTGGATCAGTATAACATTGCTTATAATATGTGTGTGTGGCAGTGGTGATGAGATTGAACCTCAGGCCTTGTATGCCCTGGGCAACAATATAGCTCAGCTAATACTGAGCTATATCCTGAGCCCAGGCCTCCCTAGACAGGATCTCTCTGTGTAGCTCTAGTTGTCCTGGAACTCACTCTGTAGACCAGGCTGGCCTTGAACTCACAGAGATCCACCTGCTTCTGCTTTTTTTGAGTGCTGGGATTAAAGATGTGCAACGCCTGGCCTCAGCCCTCTTACTTTTTTTTTTTTTTATTTGGTTTACTGAAACAGGGTTTTGTTTTATTCTGTAGCGCATGCTGGCCTGGAACTAGGTATCTTCATGCTTCAACATCTAGAGTAACTGAGATCACAGACATATGTTACAAGGCTTGGTTTAATACATTGTATGAAATATTGAGTGGAATAGATTCGGGTCAAATGAAAAAACAAGCCTAGACATTTATGTTGCAAATGCTATTTAGGCTTTATTTTTGTAATCAGAAATGCATTTTTCTCAGTATAAGAATAAAAGTTAGCATTTCTCATAAATGTTATTTTATTTTAATAGGTTTTGGTTCTTCAAAATTGCTGCCATTATTGGTATCATGGTTGGATCTTTCTACATCCCTGGGGGCCATTTTACTTCAGGTATGACTTACTGCTGAGGGGTTGACATGTATAACTCTGGTGATTAAGAGCTGCATTTCCATTAGTGATTTTATAGACCTGGTCTTTAAGACATGGTGTCCAGTTGTATGGATTAAAACCAGGAGATAGACCACTTCTCAGCTTTTCTGGAACTGTATGTTAATTTTTGTACTAGTTAATAGTTTACCTTCTCATTTGGTGAGAAGTCACCAGAGAGCTTGTCAACATAAGGACCCAACACTCCCATGCTGCCTTTCCTTGTCTTAATTTGCTTCTATGACATGGCAACAAGTGACATCTGACAGTTTCCTAAAGTGGTTCCCCCCCATCCCCCTAAAGTAAAAGTGTCAGTGTCTAGCCTCAGCTCAGGTTCAGGTCCTGACCTCTAAGTGACCCTGAATAGGTCAGGCCATCTTTATTTATACCTAAACAGAGTTTTTCTTACCAGGGTTACATGAACAGCTTTATTATCGGCTTCTACTTTTGACTTTAAGAAATACATCATAAATCCGGGCGGTGTGGTACACGCCTTTAATTGCAGCACTTGGGAGGCATTGGCAGGTGGATTTCTATGAGTTCAGGCCAGCCTGGTCTTCAGAGCGAGTTCCAGGACAGGCGCCAAAGCTACACAGAGAAACCCTGTCTCAAAAAGCAAAACAAAACAAACAAAAGAAATATATACATATTTTTTATATTTATATTTAAGGAATACATCATGATCATTATGAAAGCCCCCATTGTTCCCCTTTATGCTTCCCCAGATATACCTTCCCACCCCTACATAACCTTATTCTAGACACAGAATTCAGCATTTTTGCAGATTTAACTAAATATAGAGCCAGACACATCCTGCGCTTATGTCAGCTGGCCGCTACTTGCTGTTACAAAGTTAAAAAGTAATAGACATGGGCACAGTGCTTTAAGGACAATATTCAAACTCAGACAATTATTTCATGTCTGTAAGATACATTTGTATACATTTCCCTTTTCTGCAAGAGGGTCCCATGTCTCAATCTCTCTGTAAAAGGCAGACTTTGACAAAGCACTCTTTTCCCATCTCACTATACCATACTTCTTCCACCAATATAAGCTACTATGTATGGTAAAGATGGATCTATCCATCCCATATTTTGCATTGTATTTTTTCCTCTTGGAGCATACCAGAGCCTACTGAGAGATCAAGACAAACTCCATATTACAGAAAATCTCCATTTCAAACAGCACTTGATCAAAAGCTGAACTTAGTTCCAGTAAAAACCTCAGAACAGCTCTAAGAGAAATCATGAACAGCCAGGGCCCTGGTCGAGGGCGACCCTACCAGGGTGGGCTGGCCAATGAGTAATTTTGATAAACAACATCTGTTGGTCCCAAATGTTCTTGGACAGCATCTGCGGGCTCTAAATGTCCTTCTGATAACCGTTGTTGAAAATTCCTCTGGACCCCCCACCAGTAAATTCAAAGGTTACATATTCTCACCCAATCCTATGATGCAAAGGCTTGTACCACCCTGCTTGCGGGTTTTTTCCTTTAAAAGCCTCTCACTCTGAGAGCTCAGCACTGTCCTCTTCCACCCGCTGTGTTGGAGTGTTGGACACGGACCAACCCCAGGCTTGCCTGTAGTCAATAAACCCCTGTGTGTTTGCATCGGATATCAGCCTTGTGGTGGTCTTGCTTGGGGGGGTTTCACGATGTGGGTGCAACACTACCAATGATTCTATGCTTGGTGTCCAAGGAACTTACTCTCATCAGTTGGCACTATGTGTATTCCTGAGGCTTTCTTCCTAATCTGTGTATGCATGCCCTGCTCTCCTTTCCAGAACTGAGACAATGGTTAATGTTCCAAGTGTTGTTTTCTCTTATGTACCTATCTCTATTGAGTCAGAAAAGTTCCCAGGATTGGCAGATATAGTTAGTAACTCCAGACAAAAGATTTGAGAAGCATTAGCCCCTGTTGAATGTTAGGAGAAAATATTCAAGAAAGAGCAGAATTTCCCAGGGACAAATTATAGCTATTGCATGTGTGACTGACAAAACAGAACCACCCAAAGACTCAACCAATGAAATGAGAGAGAAAAGAACCTGTAAGGTTCATGAATTTTGCAAATTCCTACACTGTCCAGTGGACTACTGGTCCTTGCCAAGTGAGAGTCTGTTTCCACAAGTGCCTTGCCCTGAGGCTGATCTGAGGCTAGGGTGCAGGACTCCCAACAGTAAAGGGAAAGTCTTTTTTTTTTTTTTTTTTCTTTTTCTTTTTGGTTTTCCAAGACAGGGTTTCTCTGTGTAGCCCTGACTGTCCTGGATCTCGCTCTGTAGACCAGACTGGCCTGGAACTCAGAGATCCACCTGCCTCTGCCTACTGAGGGCTGGGATTAAAGGCATATACCTCCACTGCCCAGCTTAGGAAAAGTCTTATGGAGTTATTTAGACTGTGAGGTGCTAGTGGAGTGATTAAATAACACCATCTTGTCCTAACTCTGTTTGTGTGTGCCTAGACACTCTCAGCCTTCCACTCCCCAATAGCCACATCTACCTTGGCAATGCATTTGGCCTATCTGTGACCCTGACCATGGTCTAGATTTATTAGCCAAGATAATTTTGTTTATGCAAGCTAAAACAAAGCTAAATAATTGACGGGAAGTGTAAAAAAACAGTAATTGTCACATGGTATTTGGAAAATATTGCTGCAGGGAAACAGATGTTACTCTGACCCCACTCAAACACTGATGTAATTTTGGTTTTTGTCTTTAAAAAACAATGTCCCCTTGAGTTTGAGCACCAAGAGACATTTTGGAGGTGTTAGCCTACACTTAGTCTGGCCCTTTTTAAAGGACTGTTAACTGGTTGTTGGTAACTATCTGCTTACAGATCATTTCCCTAGGCTCCCTTTGGCACAAACTAAAACAAGTTTTAAAAGGTCTCAGAGGTTAAAAGGCACTTGCCACAAAGCCTGATGACCAGCCTGAGTTTGACCTCTGGATCTTACATGATGGAAGGAGGAGACAGACTCACAGAAATTATTCTCTGATGTCTATCTGATGCATGCATGTGTGGTGCATGCATAAAGTTTAGCAGTCATATTCTGAAATGTTACTCTTATGGTGAAGAATAACTGTTCTTTTTGTTTACAGTTTGGTTTTTTGCTGGCATGTTTGGGGCCACTTTCTTCATCTTCATCCAGCTGGTGCTCTTGGTAGACATGGCTCACTCTTGGAATGAATTGTGGGTAAATCGAATGGAAGAAGGGAACCCAAGGTTCTGGTATGCTGGGTAAGTATCTAAATTCACTTCAGAGAGTCATACTGTTACCTTAAGTAGGGAGTATAATAAAATCTCCAGTTTTAAATATATAAACTCAATGTAGAGCTTTTTTTTAAAATTGTGTGTGGGGTTGTTTTACCTGCATTTGTGTCTGTGCACCACATTTGTGCAGTGCCTATGGAGGCCAAAAAGGGGCACCATATTCCCCTGGGACTGAAACCCATGTCTGCTGGAAGAGCAGCCAGAAATTCTCTTAACCACTGAGCCTTCTCCAACTCCTATAGCTGCTGCCTTTTAAAAAGCTAGTGTGTCAGCTAAGCCTATTGTGAATTGTGTGCATTGCTGGAAGGTGAACACAGTACATTCAGTCATTGGACTCTCAGTTTAGAATGTAACTACCTCTGCAGAGATGTTAAGCAGGCATTTTCAGATTCAATTGTACAGCTAATTGATTATGTAAATGGAAAGGAATATTTCTGTAGATTATACAAAAGTAGCAAATGAACTGTTTTCCCAGACTAGGAAGGTTATCCTATTTGTGATGGGAGCCAGGTTTAAGTACGCCAGGGGCTGCAGAATGAAATTGTCTCAGAGAGGGTCTGTTTTGTTTACCCCAGACATCATCCCTGGTATGTAGTTACTGTCAGCTGTGACCTTGTTTATGGAGAGGAGCTCTGTGTAGCTCAGGTTAGCCTTGAACTTGTGATGCTCCTGCTTTAGCTTCTCAAATGGTAGTATTACAGGTGTCCACCCACCACACCTGACCGTGAACTGTAATGTTGAAAGACCAGGAATCATCTAGAAAAAGCTTATGTATATATATATATATATATATATATATATATAATATGTAATTCAGAGATTACTAAAACTGGAGTCACCAAATACTTTTCATTGAACCCATGAAACCCAGGTTAGGTAATCCAGGTTGCAAGTTTATTTACTTAGTGGATTTTGGAGTTTAATGGAGAATCATTTAAAAACAATGTGAGTCAGGTGGCAGTGGCGAAAGCTTTTAATCCCAGCACTCTGGAGGCAGAACCAGGTGGATCTCTGTGAGTTCGAGGCCAGCCTGGTCTACAGAGCAAGATCCAGGACAGGCACCAAAACTACACAGAGAAACCCTGTCTCAATAAATAAATAAATAAATAAATAAATCAATAATAATATAAATAAATAATAAAAATAATAAATAATAAAAATAATAAAAATAATAAATAATAAAAAATAATAAATAATAAAAACAACAAACAAACAAACAAACAAACAATAAATAAATAAAACAAAACGAAATGAAATTTTAACCGGCATCTCAAATTTTCCTGCAGCTTATTGCTCACCATAGGAATGGATTGAGTCTTGTTTATTTATATAGCATAGAAGAAAATTGATCTTAATTCTAGTCATTTATTTGGATGGTGGAAATTGATACCGTTTTCCCTTCCTCCAGCTCTGCTGTCTTTTACAAGCTTGTTTTATATCCTTTCGATCATCTTTGCCGTGTTGCTCTACATCTTCTACACCAAACCAGATGGCTGCACAGAAAACAAGGTCTTCATCAGCCTTAACCTGATTTTTTGTGTTGCAGTTTCTATTGTATCCATTCTCCCCAAAATTCAGGTATGATGGTTTTCTGTTTTCTCTTGTGAAAGACTTAGAATTAATGCTAGCTAAGTTTAAGTTTCAGGCAACATTTTAGTGAATTTATATCTATGTTTAGCTACTTAAATATTTCTCCATATTATGGTTAATTATATGTAATTATAATTTTTTAATTATAATTAAGACTGAAATTATAACTTAGTAATCAGGTATGTGTTATTGAGTGCCCATATTTTTTTCTTTTTCTTTTTTTTTTTTTAATTTTATATTTTGAGATGCTCTTACATAATAGCCTTGCTGGCCTGGTACTCACTAGATAGTCCATACTTTGAACTTTGGGACCTCCTTGATGGCATGTGCCTGGTTGAATTCCTATATCATGATGTCATTCATTTCCTGATCATTAAAAACTAGGTAACTTGGAGGTGGTGAGATGCCTCAGTGGGTGAAGGTGCTTGTTACTAGGCTTGATACCCAGAGTTCCATCCCCAGGACCCATAGGGTAGATGGGGAGAACTGACTCCTTCCTACATGTTGTCCTCTGACCTTCACACATACGCTATGGCACACACACCCCTACACATACTCAATAAGTAAATTTAAACAAAACATAAATAGAAGAAAATAATCCCTCTCCCAAAACTAGGTGACTTGAAGCTTGGTGTAATGTAGTGATGTATATCAACAATTCCAGCAAGTTTGAGGTCAGCCTAGTCAACATAGTTAGTTCCAGGCTACCCCCAGGGCTGTGTAGTGAGACTCTGGCTCAAAGAACTGAAACCAAAGAAATAAAAACTTAGGGAGGCTTAAATGTGAAAAGAACATTTGTTTTTCATTGTTTGGCTTTTTAAGACAGGGTCTCCTGTAGCCCAGGCTGGCCTTGGACTCCTGATTCTTCTGATTCTTCTGCCTTCCCCTTGCTAGTGCTGGAATGACGTGAGCCACCAAGCTTAGCTTTCATTTTAAGAGTAAACGGGGAGGTGATTTAGTGGATAGAGCACCAAGCACAGGGGCCTGAGTTCCGCTCCCTAAAGCTCGTGTGAGGAGCTGGGTGTGGTAGTGCATGTCTGTAATCTCATTGTTCTACTGTGAGGTGAGGACCGGAGAGTCCACGGCAGCTCATGGCCAGCTAGCCTGGGAGATGCAGTGTGCTGTCCTCTGACCTCAGTACCCTTACCAAGGCATGCACTTATCCTTATTCACACACATGCACACATCATATGTGTACACAACATACACTTTTATAAAATTAAGGAGGCTACAGAGATGGCTCAGCAACTGACAGTGAGTATTGCTCTTCCAGAGGACTCAGTTCAGTCCCCAGCAGCCACATCAGGTGACTCATCAACTCCATAGGGTACTCACATACTAGTGGGGTGCATTCACTCAGACACATAAACACATGATTGAAAATAAATCTGGGGGAAGAAAAGGTGAGAGAACTAATCTAAACCTAGAAGGCTGGGGTAGGAAGTGAAGGCCAGTCTGGGCTACTGGAGTTCTAAACCAAAGAAAGGAGAAAAAAGAGAATTATCTTAAATGTGAGAAACTAAAGTGAATGTGGTTGGATACACCTGTAATCCCAAATAGCCTTGTTTTTTTCTTAAAGTGAGTAAATGGCTGGGTTTGTGGTACATCCCTGCAGCCCCAGGTGCTTAGAAGGCTGAAGTGTGATAATCCCTTAAGGAATTAGAGGCTAGTCTAGAAAACCATAGTGTGACCCTTTCTCGAGAAAACATGAGGAAGTATCTGAGGTGGCTCAGCTGATTGCCAGATGACCAGTGCCGTCCCTGGAACCCATAGTATAGGAGAACCAATTCCTGACCGCACTTGAAGTCCTCCCACCACACACACAGAATAAATAAATAACACTTTTTAAAAAGAGCACAAGGGGCTGGGGTGTTGGTAATGTTTACCCAGTCTGCACAAAAGCCTAAGTTTGATCTCAGCGCCAGGCAAGGGGCTGCACAACTGTAATCCCAGCATTCACGAAGGGGAGGCATAAGGACCTGTTGTTCAAGTCATCATCTTTGGCTACCTAATGAGTTCAAGGCTAGCCTTAAACTTACCTAAGATCCTTTCTCAAAAAAAACCCCTTTTATTTTGTTAGCTCATTTTTAATTACTTACTGGACATGGTCCATCTCCAGTCCCAGCAATGCTGGAAGCTGAAGCAGGATTGAGTTTGGGCAACAGTATTCAGAAAAAAAGAATTATGAAAAAGAAAATAGAAGTTTGTTTCCAAGAAGTGGTGGGTCACCTAGCTATTTTGTGATAGAGCTGAGTGGATTTTTCTTCATATAAAGAGTCTAGAAACGGAAAGCCTTTGTGTGATATACAGTTTTGAAGATTGTGAAATGCTTAAACCAGCAGTAAATGCATCATCTTCCTTACTATTTTGCAGATTAACTGAAACTGAAACTGTTTTGTAGACTAACTGAAACTGACATCTTTTAACTGTCAGGAAGAATAAAGTTTTCAATTTCTAACAATTCAGTGCATCCCAGGGAGGCATGCAGACTTGCAGAAAGTCATCCCTTACAGTTCATAAGACATTTTTGTTTGATTCCATAGGAACATCAGACTCGTTCTGGCCTCCTGCAGTCCTCCATCATCACTCTGTACACTCTTTACCTCACGTGGTCAGCCATGACCAATGAACCTGGTAAGGGAATGTCATAACTCCCTGATAGACGTGCTCCTTTGGTGGGCATTCAGACTGAAGCTAGACAGATGGGAAATAGACTACTTACAAATGTCCAAGGTTCACAGTTGGTTTCAGATATTTGCCTTTTAAGTAACTGAGATAAAACTAGGGATATACTCCTGTTTGGAAAGCCTGAGCACCAAGCTAAAACACTGCCTGTTAAATTCACAAAACCAATGAAGTTACAAGAGACATTTATAAAACTTGAGATACTGTTTTTTTCTAGAGCTAGGTCATTGGTTGAGACGTAAATACAGTATTGACTGCTGAGTTTCGGGTTCTTCTAAGCATAGCTTTCCTGTGTTTCACAACACAGCTAAATGGTGTGTAGGAAAGCCCTCTGATTCTTCCTTGGAACAAGAGTGAGCTGAAACTAATGGTAACAAACATTTCCATTTTCAGACCGGTCCTGCAACCCCTCCCTTATGAGCATCATTACACACTTAACTTCACCAACTGTGTCTCCAGCAAATTCAACTACTCTTGCTCCTGCTTATGCTCCACCATCACAGAACGGACACTTTATGAATTTGGATGATGTTGGGGGGCTGTTTATCTTTGTTGTCTGCCTTATATATTCTAGGTAAGTTCTGGGTAGGAGGGGCTTTAAATTCTCATGAAAGTGAATAACATTTTGTTTTTAAACCGTTGTAAAGAATTAAAACAGTGCAGCTCTTTTTAATGAAAGGTCCTTTGCATGTCTTTGCTTACACAGCTGTGTGTATTTCTTAAAGTTCAGAAAATCCAGCTGGGCGGTGGTGGCACTTTCCTTTAATCCCAGCACTCGGGAGGCAGCAGACCTCTGTGAGTTTGAGGCCAGCCTGGTCTACAGAGCAAGTTCCAGGACAGCCAGGGCTACACAGAGAAACCCTGTCTTGAAAAACAAAAAAAGCACAAAATTAAAAAAGAGTTTAGAAAATCCTCTTTTAATTACCCCTGCTTTTATGGAGGTTCCTCTTTTGTATAGAAGGATAAAAATCTTCACTTGATTTTAGATGGGCTGGAAATAGGGATCTTCAGAATTCTCTTTTAGAAAATAGCCGGGCGGTGGTGGTGCACGCCTTTAATCCCAGCACTCGGGAGGCAGAGCCAGTGGGATCTCTGTGAGTTCGAGGCCAGCCTGGGCTACCAAGTGAGTCCTAGGAAAGGCGCAAAGCTACACAAAGAAACCCTGTCTCGAAAAAACAAAAACAAAAACAAAAAAAACAAAAAACAAAAGAAAAAAAGAAAATAATACAGTGATTTGGGAAGAAAGTATTTGTCAGAGTATATGGCACTTGTCTGGTATATGTGAAGCCCTGGGTGTAATCTCCATAACTGTGCCAAAAGTTTGTTTTTTTTTTTTGTTTGTTTGTTTTTGTTTTTGTTTTTGTTTTTGTTTTTCGAGACAGGGTTTCTCTGTGTAGCTTTGCGCCTTTCCTGGAACTTGCTTTGGAGACCAGGCTGGCCTAGAACTCACAGAGATCGGCCTGCCTCCCTCTCCCGAGTGCTGGGATTAAAGGTGTGCGCCACCGCCGCCCGGCCTGCCAAAATTTTTTATAAGTGTTTTTTTCCTCATTTATATTAAGTAAAAAATTGTAAGTTTAATAGTTCCTAGTACAAAACCACAGATATAACTTCATTTGTACCCATCCTCCCACTCATTTTATTTTTTCATACAATAGCATGTATTAGATTAATAATTTAAGTGTTTTTTTTTTTGGTTTTTTCGAGACAGGATCTCTCTGTAGCTTTGGAGCCTGTCCTGGAACTCTCTGTAGACCAGGTTGGCCTTGAACTCAGGGATCCGCCTGTCTCAAGTACTGGGATTAAATGCATGTGCCACTACCACCCGGCGATAAAATTTTATTTTTATAGGTTCGAAAAATAAGAGAGACTAAATATAAAATTGGAAATGAGAATATCTTCTTTTGAATCTACTGTTACCATGGATAACATTTTGGTACATGGTATTTCAGTCATTTGTCATTGTAGTTTGAGTAGCCTTCCACTTTATGTATAGATTTAACTTAATTTTTTTTTTTTTTGCTTTTTTATTTTAAAAAAAAAAATTTTTATTCACTTTACATACCAACCACAGATTCCCCCCTCTCATCCCTCCTCCCACTGCCCCCCTTAACTTAATTTTTTAAAATATTTTGTGTGTATGTTTATTGAGGGAGCAACAATTGCACCGTGGTGCACATACGAAGGTTATTTTTGCTTGTTTGTTTTTCAGATTTTATTTATTATGTATAGTATTCTGCCTGAATATATGCCTGCACACCAGAAGAGGGCACCAGA